>NW_016107461.1:2529924-2559215 GCF_001604975.1 Cebus imitator | reverse complement strand
AATTAGTGAGCTTGAACACAAGCTATTTGAAAATTCCCATCAGACACAAAAGAAAAAAAAGAGAATAAACAATGAAGCACACCTACAGAATCTAGAGAAAAAGCCTCTAAAGGGCAAATGTGAGATTATTGGCCTTTAAAAAGGAGGTAGAGGAAGAGATATGGGTAGAAAGTTTATTCAAAGGGATAATAACAGAGAGCTTTACAAAATTCTATCAAGATGCGCATACAAGAAGGTTATGGAACACCAAGGAGATTTAACCCAAACAGGTTTACCTCAAGGACTTTAATAATTAAATTGCCAAAGTTCAAAGAAAAATAAAGCATCTTAAAAGGAATAAGAGAAAAGAAACAAATAACATGCAATGGAGCTGCAATACCTCTGGTAGCAGACTTTTCAGTGGAAACCTTACAGGCCAGAGGAGAGTAGCATGACCTGTTTAAAGTGTTGAAGAAAAAAAAAATCTTTTACTCTTGAGTAGCATATCTGGCAAAAATATTCTTTAAACACGAAAGAGAAATAAAGACTTTCCCAGACAAACAAAAGCTGAGGGATTTCGTCAACACCAGACCTACTGTACAAGAGAGGCTAAAGGAAGTTCTTCAATCAGAAAGAAAAGGACATTGATGAGCAGTAAGAACTCAGCTGAAAATGCAAAACTCACTGTTAATAGTAAGTACCCAGCTAAACACAGAATATTATAGCCCTGTAACTCTGGTGTGTAAACTACTATTAGATAGTAAGTAGAAAGACTAAATGATGAACCAATCAAAATAATAACTACGATAACTTTTTGAGACATAGCGAGTATTATTATACTCTTTTTATATCTTATTATATATAAAAAGAAATACTAAAAAGTTAAAAGCAGAGGGAAAAGTAGAGTGTATATACTGTCACAGTATCCTCAAGGTGTCACTTTTATAGCCGAAAATGTCTGTAGCCAGTGAAGGCTTTGCCCAAGTTTTGCTCGGGTCCACTGGGCTCATTCCACCCACTCAGCCTGGCAGGCTGCTGTTAGTTCTCTCTACAAGCCTGGATCCCACGCATATTAAGGGCAAGCTAGGTACAGAGCAGTGAGGTGTGTGAATGAGAAAGCATGGGGTCCAGCTACTGCAAACAGCCAGGCACTCCAGCTATAGCAGAGCAGGCAGCTCCAGGCGCTGGCACACGGGCTGGCTGTCTGCAAGGCTGTGGATGGACCAGGTATACTGGAAGCAGCTTCTACAGTTGGCACTGGGGAATTCAGTGGTGCCCAGAAGCTTGGAGATGCCAGGAACCACAGAGCCCAAAAACGGTTGTCACAGTCCTAGCTCAGGGAGCTCCTGGGTCTGGGCTCCCCAAAGGGCTGCAGCTCTTCTCTCCTTCTCTCTTTTCTCATTCTCATTGCCCACAATGTGGTGAACAAGGAGTATGTTTCAGCCCTGTTTGTGTTATAGCACTTTCAGTCCTGCCATTTGGTGGGTCCCAAATTCTTGTGCCCTGTCAAGGAAAAATGAGGAACATGAACAAGTGGAGAGTTATCAAGGTGAGGAGGTGCTTTATTGAGTGACAGAGCAGCTCAGAGGAGACCAGCAGTAGGTAGCTCCTCTCTGCAGGCAGGTCATCCCATCGAGTATTCAGCTCTGGCCACACCTTCCCCACTGCAGCTGGTATCATGGTAGCAACAACTCCAGAAAAGCCACCACTGCCATCATTACTAGCTTTATTTTTGCTTGTTTGTTTATGCAAACAGTATTAAGTTGTTATCATCTTAAAATAATAGGTTATAATATAGTATTTGCAAGCCTCATGGTAACCTCGAACCCAAAATCATATAACATATCCCCAAAAAGAAAGCACAAGAAATTAAGTCATATCACCTGAGAAAATCACCTTCTCCAAAAAGATGACAGGAAGAAATAAAAGAAGAAAGAAGACCAACAAAACAACCAGAAAACAAATGACAAAATGGCAAGAGTAAGTCCTTACTTATTAATAATAAAATAGAATGCAAATAGACTGAACTCTCCAATCAAAAGACATACAGTGGCTGAATGGATAACAACAAAAAAAAAACACCCAATGATATATTGCCTGAAAAGAACATAAACTTCACCTGTAAAGACACACATAGATTGAAAAATAAAGAGATGGAAAAAGATCTTCCACGCCAGTGGAAACCAAAAAGGAATAGGCGTCACTATACATGCATCAAACAAAAAGATTTCAAGAAGAAAAATTTAAGAAGAGACAAAGAAGGTCACTATATAATGATAAACTAGTCAATTAAGCATGAGGGTAGAACAGATGTAAATATATATGCACCCAACTATGCTATTAGAGCTAAAAGAGAGACAAGCTCCAATACAATAATGGTTGGAGACTTCAAAACTTTAGTTTCAGCATTAGATAGATCTTTCAGACAGAAAATAAGCAAATTCACATCAGACTTAATATGCACAATACAGCAAATGAACCTAATAGATATGTATAGAACATTCAATTCAATGCATGCATGATACACCTTCTTTGCCTCAGCACATAAATTATTCTCAAAGATAGACCATATGTTAGGTCAGAAAATAAACCTTAAAACATTACAAAGAACTAAAATAATATCAAGCATCTTCTCTCGCCAAAATGGAATAAAACTAAAAATTAATAACAAGAGGAATTTTGAAAATTTTACAAATACATGCAAATCAAACAGTATGCTCCTGAATGACCAGTGAGTCAATAAAGAAATTAAGGAGGAAACTGAAAAGTTTCTTAAGATAAGAGATAATGGAAAGAACATATCAAACCTTATGGGATATAGCAAAACCAGTCCTAAGAGGGGAGTTTATAGCTGTAACTGCCTACATCAAAAGAAGAAAAACGACACATAAACAACTTAACAATGTATCTTTAAAAAGTAGAAAGGCAAGAGCAAACCAAACACATTTTTTTTTTTTGAGATAGAGGCTCACTGCCTCCCAAGCTGGAATACAGTGGTGCAATTATGGCTCACTGCAGCCCTGATATTCTAGTCTCAAGTGAGCCTCAGTCTCCTAAGTAGCTGGGATAACAGGTGTGTTCAAGCATGTCCATATATATATATATATATATATATATATATATATATATATATATATTTTGTAGAAACAGAGTCTGCCTGTGTTGGCCAGGCTGGTCTCAAATTCTTTAGCTCAAATAATCCTCTAGCATTGACCTCCCAAAATGCTGGGGTTACAGGTGTGAGATACTGCACCCAGCCCCATACAAAATTCAGTAGAAGAAAAGAAATAATAAAGATCAGAGTAGAAATAAATAAAATTAAAATGAAAAAAATGTAAAAGATAATGAGACAAAAGTAATTTTTTTAAAGTTAAAATTGAAAAACCTTCACCCAGACAAAGGAAAAGAGAAGATCCAAATAAATACAATCAGAGATGAAAAGGGAGACATTACAACTGATACTGCAGAAATTCAAAGGATCATTAGTGGCTGCTATGAGCAACTATATGACAAAAATTGAAAGCTATAGAACAAATGAACAAATTTCGAGACACAGAAAAGCTAGCAAGAAACAGGAAGAAATCCAAAACCTGAACAGAAAAATAAGAAGTAACCAGATCAAAGTCATAATAAATAAAATGTTTCCCAGTAAAGGAAAGCCCGGGACCTGATGGCTTTGCTGTTGAATTCTACCAGATTTTCAAGAAACAACGAATACTAATCATACTCAAATTAGTCTGAAAAATAGAGCAAGAGGGAATTCTTCAAAATTCATTTTACAAAGCTAGTATTAACCTGACACCAAAACCAAAGACACGTCAAAAAAAAAAAAGAAAAGAAAACTATAGGCCAATATCTTGGATGAATATTGATGTAAAAATCTTAAACCACTAGCAAACTGAATTCAACAAGACATTAAAAAGAATATTAATCATGACCAAGTGGGATTTATCCCAGGGATGCAAGGATGGTTCACCATATGCAAATCAATCAATGTGATACATCATAACAACAGAAAAATCATATGATCATTTCAATTGATGCTGAAAAAGCACTTGATAAAATTCAACGTCTCTTCATTAAAAAAACTCAAATAATTTGATATAGCAGGAACACATCTCAATATAATAAAAGTCATAGCTAGTATCATACTGAATGGAGAAAAACAGAAAGACTTTCCTCTAAGATCTGGAATACGAAATGGATGCCCAGTTTCACCACTGTTATTCAACACAGTATTGGAAGTCCTTCCTAGAGCAATCAGAAAAGAGAAAGAAATAGAAGGAATCCAAATTGGAAAGGAAGAAATCACATTATCCTTGTTTACAGACGATATGATCTTATATCTGGAAGAACCTAATGATTCTACACGAAAACTGTTAGAATGATAAGCGAATTCAGTAAAGTTGCAGAATACAAAATGAACATCCAAAAATCATAGCATTTCTAAATGCCAACAATGAACTATCTGAAAAATAATTAAAAATGTAATCCCATTTACAATAGTGACAAATAAAATTAAATACCTAGGAATTAACCAAAGAAGTGAAAGAACTCTGTGATAAAAAACCATAAAATACTGATGAAATAAATTGAAGAGAACACCAAAAATTTAAAAAAGATTGCACGTTCATGTATTGGAAGAATTAATATTATTAAAATGCCTATATTACCCAAAGCAATCTGCAGATTCAATGCAATCCCTGTCAAAATGCCAATGACATTTTTCACAGAAACAGAAAAAAGAATTTTTTTTTTTTAAGACGGAGTCTTGCTCCATTGCCCAGGCTGGAGTGCAGTGGAACAGTCTCAGCTCACTGCAACGTCTGCCTCCCAGGTTCAAGAGATTCTCCTGCCTCAGCCTTCTGCGTAGCTAGGATTACAGGCGAGCCCCACCACGCCCAGTTAATTATTTTTTGTATGTTTAGAAGAGCTGGGGTTTCATCATATTGGTCACTCTGGTCTCCAACTCCTGACCTTGTGCTCCACCTGCCTCAGCCTCCCAAAGTGCTGGGATTACAGGCGTGAGGCACTGGTGCCTGGCCAGAAAAAAAAATTCTTAAGTTTATATGGAAACACACTACACACTACTCTCTCTCTCTCTCTCTCTCTCCCTCTCTCTCTCTCCAGCATGACACTGGCATAAAAGCAGACATATTGGCTGGGCAAGGTGGCTCATGCCTGTAATCCCAGCACGTGGGGAGTACAAGGCAGGTGATAATGAGGTCAGGAGTTGGAGACCAGCATGACTAACACAGTGAACAAAAATTAGCTTGGTGTGGTGGCACGTGCCCATAATCCCAACTACTCAGGAGGCTGAGGCAGGATAATCGCTTGAACCTGGGAGGTGGAGGGTGCAGTGAGCCAAGATCTCGCCACTGCACTCCGGCCTGGGAGACAAAGCAAGACTGTCACAAACAAAGAAACAAACAAACATATTGAACAATGGAACAGAATACAGAGCCCAGAAACAAATCCACACGCTTACAACGAACTCATTTTCAACAAAGGTGCCAAGACCGTACACTGGGGAAAAGTGCCTATAAATGGTGCTGGGGAAACTGAACGTCCATAGGCAGAATGATGAAACAAGACCCCTATTTTTCAACAACAAAGACTTAAATTTGAGACCTTAAACTATGAATCTACCAAAACAAAACATTGTGGAAACACTGCAGGGCACTGGTTTAGGCAAAAATTTCTTGGAGTAATATCCCATAAGCACAGGCAACCAAAGCAAAAACATACAAATCGGATTACATCAAGATAAAAAGCTTCTGCACAGCAAAGGATACAGTCAACAAACTGAAGAGACAACCTACAGCCAGGAACTGTCAGTTCCACTAATGATAACAAGTTTCTTTTTAAACAAGGTTTCCAGCTCACCTTGGATGGTCTTGTCTTTGAGTGAATATACATGTTTGGCTCTCGAAGATTGTTTTATTCTACAGCCACCTCTGTTAGGACAGCACCAGCTTGTTTGTTACTAGGTATCCATTCCAACTTGTGCACCTGCCTCACAGTGCATTGGCTCTCCCATTTTCTTTCATCTTCAGTTAAATCTTCTCAGAACCAGAGTAACAGTGATCAACTTTGCTTTTGGCTAAAACATCTTCTTCCTGGTAACAGAGGACTCAAACAGGAATTTTGAAATTACCGTCAGAATTCCTCTTGTGTGACCTGTAGTTCTCCTGCAAATAGGACCCTTATTGCCAGTATTTCAATAAATCTTTTTTTCATTCTGTAGACACTTGATTTTCTTTAGGAAAATAAATGAATAGAAAGAGTAAAGAAAGAAAAGAAGGAAAGAAAAAAGGAAGAAAAAAAGAAAAAAGGAAACAGTAAAGGAGAAAGGAAAGGAGTTGGGGAGGAAGAAAGAAAGGAATGAAGGAAAGAAGGGAGGGAGGAAGTTTAATTGCCCAATGAAGGTATTTTGTCTGACAGGTGTCTAGACAGAGCTGATTTATTAAGAAGGGAATCACAGTAGAGAAAGAGTTTAATTCACACACAGTCAGCTGTATGGAGGTCAGAGTTTTGTTATTACTCCAATCAGTCTTCCCCAAAATTTGGGAATTGGGTTTTTTTCAGGAAAATTTGGTGGGTAGGGGGTCAAGAAGTGGGAGTGCTGATTAGTCAGGTTGGAGATGAAATTATAGAGGTTCAGAGTGGGTTTTTCTTGCTGTATCTTGTTCCTGGATGGGATCACAGTATTGTTGAGCCAGATTACCATCCAGTTGATGGTGATCTGTGTCAGCTGATGCTCCCAAACACAGGATCTGCAAATATCATACTGGTCTTAGCTTTCACAACAGTGATGTTATCCCCAGGTGCAATTGGGGAGGTTCAGAATCTTTGCATCCTCCAATTGCCTGACTTCAAAGAATAATTTCTAATCTTGTGGCTAATTTGTTAGTCTTAAAAAGGCAGATTAATCCCCAGACAAGAAGGGGATTTTTTTGGGGAAGGGGCTGTTATCATTTTTGTTTGTTGAGCTATAAACTAAGTTTCTCCCAAAACTAACTTGGCCTATACTCAGAAATGAACAAGAAGAGTTTGTACATTAAAAGCTAGATGGAGTTAATTAGGTCAGATTTCTTTCACTGTCATAATTTTACTTTACAATTTTTTGCAAAGATAGTTTAAAGAGGGAAGAAAGGAGAGAAGGAAGGAAGGAAGAAATGGAGGAAGGAAGAGAGGAAGGAAGGGAGGAAGTAAGGGAGGGAGGGAGGAAGGAAGGAAACAAGAAACAGGAAGGAAGTAAGGAAGGGAGGAAGGAAAGAAGGAAGGAAGGGTAGAGAGGGAAGGAAGGGGAGGGAGGGGACAAAGAAAGAAACTTGAAAGCTTTCAGAACAACAAATTGGCACTTTTGCTATGTACCCCCAGCCATATGTTGAGTAAATTAACATATAATATACATATTCTACATAGATCAATTATTTCTGTATTAAAATAATTATGAATAGTAACAATTACCTTTAAAAAATAGTCTGAATTCCCTGTCTCTTAAAATTTGCAGTAACCTACAGTTCTAAGCTCCTGGAGAACATTTAAGTTAATATTGTTTCCAGTAATTACCTGGTACCCAGTACATGCTTAATACATATTTTTTTATTGTATTTTTTTAAAAAACGAATCATTCCATTGTGGCTGCCACAAAATTTGAGCAAATTAAATGGTTTGATATCATTACACCAAAGAAAATTAATCTAGCAGTAAAGTCACAGGAAGAACTTGATTTCAAGAAGCAAACTTTTTAGACAGTAAAAGTATTCTAATCTCAGAAGCATTAGAGTGATGTTAATTAGCAACTATTAATTCAATATAACTCTTTTCCACAATATTGCTATTATTGGTTTCCATCTGGCCTAATTAATAAAAATTCTTCTTTCACTGGTTCTGATCATCAGCCAAATTTCATTTTCCCCAATCTGGCTTGGTTAAGAAATAATGTTAGTCCATCTGTAATAGCCTTACTTTTATAATAAGTCAGAAACACAGCAACTGCTGATTATATAAAGCTATATTCCAACACACCTACTGAATCTCCATTTTGCCATTCAGAAGATGTGAAAGAGGCTGAAACTTTTCAAGATTCTTTTTTTCTGAAAAAAGAATCTCTACACAAAACAAATATAATTTTAGAGGTTTAAAATACACAAGTGTGCTCTTTGGAAGTTGGCAATAATTCTGGAACAGAAATTATTAATTAAGCATAGAAACTATAAATAATCAATAACCAAGTACAAATAAGTAAATTCTGTCTCTAAGATTTTAAAGGCAAGTTCATTTTTTTATACTAGGATGTATAACTCCCATTTAAACATATGCTATGATTTAAATGTCTCCTCCAAAATTCATGTTAAAATTTAATTGCCTTTCTAATAGTATTAAGAGGCAAAACCTTTAAAAGGTGATTAGGTCATGAAGGCTCTGCCCTCATGAATGAATTAATGCTGTTATTGCAGGTATATGTTCCTCATTGCAGGAGTGGGTTCCTTATAAAAGGAAGAGTTTGCCTCCCTTCTGTCTTTCTCTCACCCTCTCTTTGCTCTTTCACCTTCTGCCATGGGATGATACAACCAAGTAGGCTCGCACCAGATGTCAGCCCTTTGATCTTGGACTTCCCAGCCTTCAGAACCATGAGGCAATAAGTTTATCTTCATTAAAAATGATATAGTCAATTGTATTCTGTTAGAGCTGCACAAAATGGACAAATACAGGAAATTGTTACAAGGGAAGTGGGAAGGTACTGTAACAAATACCTGAAAACGTGGAAGTGGCAGTGCAACTGGGTAATGAGTAGAGGCTAAAATATTTGGAGGAGCGGGCTAGAAAAAGACTAGATTGCCATTAACGGAGCATTAAGGGTGAGTCTGATGAAATCTCGAAAGAGAACTGTAGGAAAAGTTGAAACTTCTTAGGGATTTCTTAAGTTGCCGTATTGGAAATATTCGTAGAAGTATAAATGTTAGGCTGGGCACAGTGGTTCATACCTGTAATCCCAGCACTTTAGGAAGTTGTGGCAGGTGGTGTCTTTGAGGCCAGGAGTTCAAGTCCAATCTGGGCAACATAGTGAGTCTCCGTCTCTACAAATTAAAAAAAAAAAAATTTGGTGGGCATTGTGGTATACACCTGTAGTTTTACTATTCAGGAGGCTAAGGCAAAGAGGATCACTTGAGCCCAGGAGTTTGAGGTTAGAACCAGCTGTGATTGCACAATGCACTCCAGCCTGAGTGACACAGTGAGACCCTGTCTATAATATATATATATATATATATATATATATATATATATATTTAATTTGATAATGTGACAATTTTATATAATATAGTATTAATATATGTATGTATTCTATTTATTCATACACACACACACACACACACACACACACACACATGGATGATAAAAGCAATTCTGATGAAATCTCAGAAGGAAATGAGTAACAAGCTATTGGAAACTAGAGTAGAAGTCATTCTTTTTTGTAAAGTGGCAAAGAATTTAACTGAATTATGTTCATGCCTAAGGACTTTATAGAAGATAGAATTCAAGAGTGATAAACTAGGATTTCTGGCCGAAGAAATATTTAAGCAGCAAAGCATTCAGCATGCTGTGTGACTAATTTTAACTGTATATAATAACATGCAAGAAGAAAGAAGTAATTTAAAAAGAGATGTTACAATTAATGGGGAAGCAAAATGTAAAAATTTGGAACTTGCCTAGGTGGGCCCTCTGATACGGTTTGGCTGTGTCCCTACCCAAATCTCATCTTCAATTGTAGTTCCCATAATCACCATGTGTCATGGGAGGAGCTCAGTAAGAGGTAATTTAATCATGGGGATGATTATCTTTGCTGTTCCCATGATAGTGAGTTCTCATGAGATGTGATAATTTTATAAGGGGCATTTCCCCCTTGTGCTTGATACTTCTCCTTCATACCACGATGCAAAGAAGGAAATGTTTGCTTCCCCTTCTGCCGTGATTGTTAGTGTCCTGAGGCCTCCCCAGCCATGCTGAATTGTGTGTCAGTGAAACCTCTTTCCTTTATAAATTACCCAGTCTCAGGTATATCTTTATTAGTAACATGAGAATGGAGTAATACACCATCTGAACAATAAAAATCCCTGTTTGGGAGAAAATACCAAGGGTGTAACCAAGCAACCCTTTCATAAGGGAATTAGGATAGATAGAATAAAGCCAGATGCCAGGCACCAAAACTATGAGATAATTACCGTGAACATTTTAGAGATTTTTAAAAATCCCCCTCTCATCACAAGCCCAGAGCTGTAGGAAGCAGAATAGTTCAGGAAAAGGCAGAATAATTTCCAGGGATTCCCAGAGTCACCTCATGACTTTGCTCTCTTCATTCTGGTGCAGTGTTCCTCAATGTTTCAGGCAAGGCTCAAGCCAACACAGATGCAGATTAAGTTATTGCTCCAGAGGGTGCAAAAGATAAACTTTGGTGACATGCACATAGTGCTAATTCTGCAGGTGCACAGAAGGCAAGAGTTGTGTGGCATAGCTTCCTCCACCTAGATTTCAAAGGTTGCTCCAAAAGCTTAGTGGCCCAGGCAGAGACTTTTTCCAAGGGCAAAGCAACCATGGAAAGCCCCAACTAGGGCAATACCCAAAGGAACAATAGGGTTGGGGCCACTACAGAGAGCCCTGATTATGACAATGTCCAAGAACTCTGGGACTGCAGCTGCCACAGAGATCCGAAAACTTTAGAGCTACCCATGTGTAAGACCAGCCTGGAAAAGCTACAGAAACATGACTCCAACTCTAGAACTGCTGCATGAGCTGACTATAGCAAAGCCATAGGCGTGGGGCAAATGTCATGGGATCCCAACCCCTGCCCCCGTGTGTCCAGGATGCAGGATATGGAGTCAAGAAAAATTATTCTGGAGCCTTAAGATTTGATGTTGTTTTACTCTTTTGTGTTTTAGACTTACTCGTGGCCTGTTTTTTCCTTTTCCTTGTCTTTTGGAATAAGAATATCTGTCTTATGCCTGTCCCATCATTGTATTTTGCAAGTAGATAACGTTTTAATTTCACAGACTCACAGCAGAAGAGGAATTTGCTACAAGATGAACTATGTCTTGGGTCCCACCGATACCTGCTTTAGATGAAACTTTGGACTTGATTGGTCTTTTGAGTTGATGCTAGAACTAGTTAATACTTTGGGGGCTATTGTAATGGGTTAACTGAATTTGTATAAAAAGTACATTAGTTTTCAGGATCTAGGGACAGAATGCTGTGGTTCATATGTCACCTCCCAAAATTATGTTGAAGTTTAATTTCCACTATGACAGCATTAAGAGATGGGCATACATTCATGCCTATCATGGCCTCATGGCCTGGCCTTGAGGGCTCTGCTCTCATGAACGGATTAATGCAGTTATCACAGAAGTGGATTCCTTAGGCCGGGCAGAGTGGCTCACACCTGTAATCCCAGAACTTTGGGAGTCTGAGGTAGGTGACCTGAAGTCAGGAGTTAAAGACCAATCTGGCCAACATGGCAAAACCTCCATCTCTACTAAAATCACAAAAATTAGCCAGGCACATATAATCCCAGCTACTTGGGAGGCTGGGGCAGGAAAATCACTTGAACCCAGGGGTTGGAGGTTGCAGCAAGCCAAGATCCTCCCGCTTCACTCCAGACTGGAACACAGAACGAAACTCTGTCTCAAAAAAAAAAAAAAAAAAAAAAAAAAAAAAAAAAAAAAAAAAAAAAGAAAAGAAAAGAAAAAAAAGGAAAGGAAAGAAGTAGATTCCTTATAAAAGGATAAGTTTGGCCCACTTTTGCCTCTTTCACACCGTCATTTTTTGCTTTGCCTTAGTCATGGAATGACACAGCAAGAAGACTCTCACAACATGCCAATCACTTGATCTTGGACTTTCCAGCCTCAAGACCATGAGCCAATACATTTCTGTTCACTATAAATTTCCAAGTCTGTGGTGTTCTGTTATAGTAGCACAAAGTGAACTAAAATAACATTTCACAGCAATTTATATCATTTTATAGAATTTTCAATAATATAGTCAGACTGAGAAAGATTTCCATTATAGTGACTTAATACCTAATAGAAAATATATATTGATTCAGCTACAAATCTCTTTAAAAATAATTGCTCGGATCTTAATACTCCTATACTCTTATAGCTAGGCAGACTACACTGAGGATTGCACTTTTACAGATAGGTTAACTATGCTGAGAATTGTTACCTGTTGTCCCAGTGTAATAATAATTCCTCGTATGACTATCAGAAGTCTTAGTTATGATAATGATTTGTATTATCCATTTATTTTTAGTAATTATTGTCATTGTCATTATATTTCCCCAACATAGCCTAGAACAACCAAGTTGCAAATAAAGGTTATAATTGTAAATACAGTGGTTCATGCCTGTAATCCCAGCACTTTGGGACGCCAGGACAGGAGAATAACTTGAGTTCCAGAGCATCCTGGGAAACATAGCAAGACCTGGTCTCCACAAAATTAGGTGGGTATGGTATCATGTACCTGCATGCCAGCCCCAATAATAGACTGAGATCTTATTTCTAAACAGAAATAAACAATGAGTTAACAAATAAATAAATATTTATAAATACAAACTAATTTTTATGAATTCAATAATTTTCACTGTTAACTAAATTAATGAGTAGAATTCAAAGCTATCTCAAAAAATTTTAAAATCCTTTATTAATTTAACATCTATTTGTTTGTAATTGAGACAATTGGCATTCGTCTTGTGAACAAATTTTAGAAAATATTATTCTTTGTGACTAAAGAAATTCATTTCAGAAAAATTAATAATATAGCTTTATATAAAATATAATCATTGATAAGGTAAATTTTTATGGTCTCTGACAATAAAATAATGGATGAAAAATGTATTTAATCACTTGTTTATAGCTAGATATCATCTAGCTATCTCTATCATTTATTTATTTATTTGTAATAGGAATAAAGTCATAGGCTATGGATTTCTCTTCTTATTTTTCACATCTTCTAACACATGCTGCTACCTCAGAAAAGCCTTTCTAACCATCTTATCTAAAATAATTTCTTCCCTGCCTTGCAGCTCCTCTATCACCCCTTACAAAATTCTATTTTCATAAAAATCATCTCTGATATAATTATTTACCTACTTAGAATTTACCTAGTTATTATCTGTCTTACTGGCAAAATAACTCAGTGTGAAGAAAGCAGGAAATTGCTCTAGTTTATTTATCATAATATTTGAGTATCTGTACTGTCAATAGTTCATTCTCAATAAATATTCCTGCATGAATGGAAGACGAAAATAATTTATACTAAGAAACTTACCATCTTACTTTATTTTTCTGTTCTTTCACTTTTCCTTTTCCTCTTTTAGTCCTTCTCATTCTTGTCGGTATTATCATTGTAAATTCATGAACTAGCAACAAGAAAAATGTTCTTCTATTGAGTAGCAGATTTTACTAATATTTTATATTTTCTAGCTAGTTAAAGTAAAAATACTGGCTTTTCCCATTTGGCTTAATTTACCAACAGAAAGCAGATACAATAACACAGAAACATTTTGCTAATATCAAGAACGTGACTTCTCCCTACTACCTATTGGTGTGGAAGTACAAAAGAAAGATGAGATCTGTTATAGAAAATACAGAAGCCAAATTTTATTTTCCAGAACAGAATGTAACATGTGACTTCTAAAAGTTCCTACAAAGGCATTAAAGGTAAATTCAGTCTACTCCAATATTTATTCAGTCTATTAAATAGTATCTGGATATACAGTATATAATGTGTAATATTTTATGGATATATATATGTGTTCACTCTTTTAATTTTCCATACCTCTTAGTGCTCCTATCAAATAGTATCTGACTAAATCAGGGAGACATATGTACTTCACTTGTGTGTTTGAGACAACTTAGGCCATCAAATCTACAATATATTCTTACATATATTCTGGCTCCTTCCAACTTCATGAAAATATCCCTTGCACAATTATTAGCTTTGCCTCTTTTTGGTGTCAAATGATTAATATGTAGCTGATATCAAAGGATAAACATATACTGTAAACTCTTACTTCCCCTCTACCCACTGACCCTCTCTGAAACACATTCCTATCATAATCTCCCTGCTATGGGTTGAATGTGGTTCCCAAAGTTCACGTGTTGGAAACGTAATCTCCAAAATGTAATAGTGTTGAGAGGTGGGAGCTTTATGAGATGACTGAATCATGAGGGTTCTGCTCCTATGAATGGAGCAATGTCTTTTTTGTTAGAGAGGGTTAGTTACCGCAGGAATAGGTTCCTGATAAATGGATGAGTCTGCCCACCTTTTTTCCCTTCTTTCTCTCTCATGCGCACCTGTTCTCTTGCCCTTCTGCTTTCTGCCATGGGATAACACAGCAAGAAGGCTCTCACTAGAGGTGGACACGTCATTTTTGGACTTCCCAGCCTCTATAACCTTGAAAAATAAATATCTATTCACTATAAATTACCCAGTCATGGATATTCTATCATAGCAACATAAAAATGAACTAAGATACTTTCCCAGTTGCTTGTGCCAAAAACATTGCAGTCATATTGATTTCTCCTTTTTTCTTACACATTACATCCAACCTGTCATCAAATCCAGTTGGCTTACTGCTAAAATTTGTCAAGATTCTGATAGCTTCTCACTACCTCTGCCCCTACTAATGTGATCCAAGCCACAGTCATCTTTTGACTAATAATTGCAATATGATCAGTCGCCTTATTTCCACTGTCACCACAGGTTATTCTTCCAGAGCAGCCAGAGTGATTGTTTTAAAATGTATGTAAATTTATACCACTTCTGATTAAAATCATCTAATGGCTTCCCACCTCACTCCAGCATAGAAGCTAAAACCCTTACAGAGGCCTACAGAGGCTTGCGCCATCTGGCCTTCTGATATATTTTTGACTTCAATTCTCACCACTAACCCTTATAATCTCTCTCTCTTATCTCTGGGCACATTAATTTTTCTGTTCCTCTTCAAATAGGCCAAGAAGTTATTGTCTAAGAGATTCTACTTTCTTCTCTGACTAAAATGCTTTTTCCCCAGTTACCATTGTGACTTTCTTGCCTCCTGAAACTATACAGTCAAATGTACCATTATTGCAGATGTCTTTCTTGTTAGATCGAAAGCTCCACCACTCAATCATCACCTTTTCTTACAAAATTTTAGTCACACACAGACACACACACACACACACACACACACACACACACACACACACAATCATGTAAATTGTCTGTTTCCTAGCACTGGTATACAAGTTCCATGGTTGGAGGAAGACTTCGATTTGTTTATTGCTGTATCCTCAATTTTAGAGCAATTCATGGTACCTAGTACATAGTCAATAAACATTTACTGAATATTTGGTTAGAACTCATTAGTTGCCTCCATTAGTCAGTATTAGCTCCATATTAATTAATATTAATATTAGTCAATAGTAGCCCAGTCTTAATTCTGGATGGAATAAATTCGAGTTCTGAGTTTCTAGTGGAGTTCTCTTTGGCTTGTGCTGTGCTACTTTAAACCTTTTCTACAGAATCATTTCAAGCTGGTTGCTTTATCTTCTGGACCCCTTGTAAATTCACAAGCCCAGCTATTACCCCAGGACATTTGTGGCCTTTTGACTTTTCTGTGCCACTAAAGAGTGTGTGTGTATTAGGAAATAATCATATGCACGGCATCTGCCCGATTATGTAGAGCTGTCAATGTTACCCAAATTTTGCTTTATCTGTTAATAAACAGAGAACCATGTAAAGCAAACACCTTGTAGATTTCCAAATCAGAAATTCTGCTTTCGTTTTTGCCCTCTCTTTAAACTTTATCAGTCCAAATCTAGGAATCCAGCCTGAGAATGAAGAACACAGAAGCTTCGTTCTTTGGTTCACAAACTTACCTTCTTTTTACTCCTGCTTTCATTTTCTGTCCTTTTTTTCTTCACATTGTTGGACTTTTGGAGATTTCCAGATCACTTCATGTTTGTGTCAAAACCTGCGTTCTCTTGTCTACTACCATAGAGTATTATTCCATCTCAGCTTTTCTTATGATAAGTAACATGCAAACAATATTGAAAAACTATTATTTTCTCAATGAAACTGGGAAACTCTCATTTTTATGCAAATTTTCCTTTATATAGAAATCCTCATTTTGAGACTGCAAGCTGATTATAGATTTCCATCTCCTCTTCTTCCCAGGAGAGACCACTTTCTAATTTTTAGAGCAAATAAAATGCTTAGATCAGCTTTGATGGTCAACTGCCACTAAGGAAAATGAAATAAGGAATACATATATATACATATATATATATTATTCCTTAACTCTTTTTTTTTTTTTTAGTTGAAATCTTGCTCTGTCACTCAGGCTGGAGTGCAGTGGGATGATCTCAGCTCACTGCCACCTCTGCCTCCCAGGTTCAAGCAATTCTCCTGCCTCAGCCTCCCGAGTAGCTAGGATTACAGGCACATGCCACCATGCCTGGTTAATTTTTGTATTTTTCGTAGAGACAGGGTTTCATCATGTTGGTCAGGCTGGTCTCAAACTCGTGACCTTGTGATCCACCCGCCTTGGCCTCCCAAGGTGCTAATATTACAGGCATGAGCCACCGCACCCAGCCTCCTTAATTCTTATCCCTATTATTCCTATTTACTTGAGCTTAATGTACAAATTCTCACCAATACTTCCTTTTTTTGCTGATTTTATAAAACTTATGTTTTATAAAACCATACGGTTGGCATCCAACAACAGTAAGAGTTAATTATCTGAGAACCAATCTCAGATGATGACTCCAAAAACACAATCAGGGTGAATGGTCCCAATTTCAATTCTTTATAACCGAAAACGAACTGATAATGATGGAGTGTTCCTTCCATTTCAGTAAATTTTAGACGTGGCATAAAATGTTTAATGTAATTTTTTCAGTAGCACAAAGAATAGGATCCCTCAAATTCTTATATTGTTTTCACTATTCTTCTTGCAACTTCTTGCACATAAAATCATATTCTGCTTCTACTGTCTCTTAACAATTGACACACTTCTACTTTCACCTTCAAGAGATGAGAAAAAAAATGTACACAATTTCCTTAATATTCTCTACCTGTCTTCTCAAACTTGCTGTCTTTATTCATCCTCTTCTTGCTCTTCCTCAATGGAAGAAATTGTTTTCTTTCTCAAGTTAACTTTTGCGTTGGAGCTCTGGATCTAATCTCCCTAGCTTTTCTAATATTTAGACCATTCTCTCTCTTGAATCCTTATTTTTTTTTTACTATATCTTCCCTGATCTTTGACTAGATTTCTTTGCCATGGCATCCTTCCTCTTTCTCTAAATATTTACTGACTTCCATGTCTAAAGCCTGTCTACATTGCTGACTGTGCTCTGTCGACCATCCAGTCACTTCTTAGACTCTCATGCTGGTATTTCTGCTCCACCTTCTTATGGGGCACATGCATTCCAGTTCATTCATTCTTCAAAGTTATTGTGTAGCAAAATCCCTCAGAGACCTAGTAAAGAATCTAGTCCCATACTCCTTAAAGTGGATAGGGCTGGGGGCTCTCTATTTGTATAAGTCTCCCGGATGGTTTTAAGACACATCAAATACTGGGAATTGCTGTTCTACCGGTTTTCAAGATCACTTCATAGTCTCCAGGAATATGTGATTGTTTTTTGACCACTTCAGTCTCCCCAAACTCTCTTTCTCTCCTTCAGTTCTGTAATAGAGTGCTTTCCTGGATTGGACACCACTTGAGCAGTCTTAACTCTGGCAGGCTTTCAGGCTAGATTTGTTGAAATAAACTGCATAAGCAATGTCCTTATGAAAAAATCTGATCTTTAGTCTGCTTTGTTCAAACTCAAATTTCATTTTTTAAAAAACTTGCCTAAGTTTATTACTTTATCGGAATAACAATATAGATTTTTATTTTCAGTTCTACAAGCAAGTTATTTGAAATAAAAATCTTAATACTAATGCATTTTTCCCCTACTAGGCTGTGTTCATATTGGCATTTAGAAACTTAAATGATGACACATTTGCTTAAGAAAAAATTGATTTCTTATAATTTTGTAATGCTTTATTATTACTTTACTGATGACTAGATGAAGAATGCAGCATGTGGCTCTGATTCACAAATTACATTTCTAATTCAAGGGCATATTCAATCACTGAAACATAGTTTTAGAATTAATGTTCAAATTTCTAAAAGTATTGAAATATTTGATAGACAATTGAGTTGGGGGGGTCCTGTGGCTCTGTACCCCCTCAGAGAATCCTAATTGAAACCAAAGTCTAATGAAGCTAATAAAAATTTAGTAGATTGACAGTTGATTGCAAGAATATGTTTATTGCCAACTTACTAAAATTAATCTGTTCCATATGTAAAAACAGCATATAAGGGTATTCTTCTCTTAAGCTCATGTTATTTTAGCTTTCATACCTACCTTTGGATCCAAGTACTCTTATAAGATCATCTTCCCTGCAATTGTTGGTGACAATCCACACACAGATGTACATGTGTGTGCATAGCCGTATATGTATCATGAGTCCTACAAATATAAGCACACACCTATGTATTCATACACAAATACCCCCACGAAGATAACATACATATAAACTTAAATGTAACAAAGTTTTATCAGGGTAATGTTAAGCTGAGATATTAAACCCACGTAAATCAGGGGATTCAGAAATCAAGTCCTCACAGCAAAGTGAAATTAGCCCTGGTGTTATGTACTATGACAGGGTTTTTCCATTATACAGTCAGATAACCCTGCAAATGTGACATAAATATTTGGCAGATCTTCACTTTGCAAACATACATTATTGTGGTATGTTATATAAATGGCTTCTATAATGTGGGTTATATTAAAAATGAAAGATCTTAGTTTTGTACATTATATGTAAATATTTTACATATGAGACATAGCATTAATTTTGAAGGCATAACAATATGAAGGAGAGCCCTTTATAAGACAATGTTTGGTTTAACAATGTGTTCATAATGTTAACAAAATGACAAATGTTAAATGAGTAAGTGGAAAATGGAGTGATAAGTGATAATCATAAGTGATAAATAAAGCATACATTTGGTAAATATAAAGTAAATAATAATATCTCTGTTCATAAAAATGTTTTGTTTTTAGTTTGTAATCTCATGAAAAGTTATATACTCAGAATACAATAAGCCGATGGAATTGCCTAAAAACAAAATGAATGCAGAGTCTGAGACATAGACATTTTAACTTCATATTTTTTTGTGTATAGCAATGTATATTTAAAATAATTTTGACATTAATGGTATTTTATTGTTGCTTCTAATTTATGATAAAAATATAAATACCCACCAAAATATAAAATATGCATTGAATATATATCTTGTAAATTGTCATCCAATTGCATAAGAAAAAATTTCAGTGAAATGCAGTTATTTCCATTTTTGGTTGTTTATAATTTTTAAACATAATAAAAGTGTAGAAAAACACTCTCATATTTTTAACCTTCAATTTTAATTAATTAAATATAATACAAATTTTATATCAAATAATATATAACACTGGATATGGATTCATAGAAAATGAAAGGCGACTTTCTATTAAGTCATACAATGTCATACTATGAGCAATTTAGTCTCCAGACCAATCATTGACTCAGTAAATGGTCATTTTTATAGCAACAGGAGGCAGCCAAATGCCTAGCAGATAGGGGAGGGTCCCCAGTGAAACATCACCTTCAAGCCAAAAAACAGCCTGAAGTCTGAAAGAATGGACTGCTGGTGCCAGATCAAACGGGTTATCCATAGTGAAAACTTCTGTTCCCGTTTGTCTGGCCTTTCCCAATTGATTCTTTCTGAATAATGGCTTTTAATCAATTGAATGTTGCCTTTTCCAATACTACCTACAGCCTACCCCTCCCCTACTGTGAGCCCATAAAAACCCTGAAATCAGCCACAATGGGGGGACTTTCCTGCCTTCAGTAGGGGATCCCCTATATCCCCTCTCTGAGGAAAGCTGTTTCATCACTCAATTAAACTCCACCCTTTGCTCAGTCTTCACCTGTCAGCATATCCTCATTCTTCTTGGACACTGGACAAAACCCTGGGACCCACTGAGTTCAGGTACCCGGAATGGCAATCACACTCACTGGCAGAGGGCAACCATCCCACACAAGCAGGCCAGGGGCCCACTGAGTTGCATACATGCCTCAGCCCATCAGGCTGTATTAGCACATTAACACCCTATCTAGGGCTTGGAGCTCACGGGCACCCTTGTCTGGGTGCTGCCCATGTTCCCCTTGAGGTGACATGCCTGGTCTGGCCATGGATCCCACATGGAGCTTGTTCCTGTGTTGGTACCTAGAGTGTCTGGAAGGATCCTGCACTCGCTAACTCACATGCTTCTTCCCACAGGGGTTGAGCAGGTAGGCCTAGAAGATGGGACACCCCAGCAGTGAGTTGGTCAAAGGGGCTGAGAGGCAATTCCTGTGTCAATTTGGAGTCCTTTTCTGTGCTAGTTCTTTTTGTGCTAGGTGCTGTTGGTTCAGAAGATTCTAAAATTACTTAAACAATATGAACACTTCTCTAATTATTTTCTATCCAGCAGGGAAGACAGTCATTCAAAACATAACTGTATGTGGTTGAAGATGTGCACATCTTTTCTATTGTTTATAATAGAATATGTAATAATGGTTAATATTTGTTGACAGTTTATGTAGCAAGAATCACATTAGGATTTAGCACCCATTAATTAGTTTAATCTTCACACTAATGCAGTGGGATTGATAATAGTATTCACGTATTATAGTGGAGGAAGCTGAGGAATAGACCTAATGTAGCATGTTTAAGGTCACAAAAATTATCCAGTGTGAATTTATATGCAATACATAAAAATAAAAATCTATGGATAGGTAAAGTATAAAATAATAATATTATTATTAACAATCTAATAATCAAAATATAGATTTTGATATAGTAATGGAAGTTTTTGGCTATTAAAGATTCACCAAAATTGATAATAAGACAATCTTTAAACTATTATCTGTTAAAGACACTCTTCTGGTTTGGGCTTCTAAAACAAACTACCATAAAATGGACAGCTCATAACAACAGAAATTTATTTCTCACAGTTCTGGAAGTGGGGAGGTCTCACCATTCTACCATGTGAGAACTGTGAATAGAAAATAAATCTTGGGGCTCCAAAATTTATCTAAATCTCAGGGCCCTAAAACTAAGCAAAAGAGAAAAGTCAATTTGGCAACTGGTTGGGCAAGTTCCCAACATGTCCTTTCCCGTTCTGTTGAAAGTAATCCCTCTGCTCACTGAGAAAAATGCATGTCTGCTTTCCTCCTTTAGAATGGCTAATCAGAAACTCAAAAAAATGCAACCATTTTTCTCTTATCTACCTATGACCTGGAAGCCCCTTCCCCACTTTGAGTAGTCCCACCTTTGCTTTGAGTTGTTTTGCCTCTCTGGACCAAAACAATGCTCATCTTACATATACTGACGGATGTCTCATGTCTCCCTAAAATGTGTAAAACCAAGCTGTGCTCAGACTACCTTGGGCACATGTCTTCAGGACCTCCTGAGGCTGTGTCACAGATGCATGTCCTTAGCTTAGGCAAAATTAACTTCCTAAATCGACTGAGACCTGTCTCAGATATTCAGGGTTCACAGGATACGGTGAAAAGATGCCTATCCATAAACAGGGAAGCCAACCCTTATGCGAAAACAAATCTGAGGGTACCCAATCTTCAGAATTGTGAGAAATGGATTTCTGTTGTTTGTAAACCACCCAGTTTATGGTATTTTGTTACAGCAGCCCAAACAAACTTCAACAGTCTCTTTAACAGATAATGCTATTTTAAAAATCATCTTACACATCAAAATTTAAAATGGTCTCTCATTATTTAACACCTCTTCTGTTTTTATTTTTCTATGATTACCTTACAATAACTTTGGACAGTGATATTTTTGAATTAAGATCTCAACAAAGCCGATTTTGCAATGGTATATGTATTCATTTGTTCTCACACTGCTATGAAGAAATACCTGAGAGTGGGTAATTTATAATGGAAAGAGATTTAATTGACTCACAGTTCTGCATTGCTGGGGAGGCCAGAGGAAACTTACAATCATGGTGGAAATCAAAGAAGAAGCAGGCACCTTTCTCACAGGGCAGCAGGACAGAGTGACTTTGAGCAGTGGGGGTGCCAGATGCTTGTAAAACCATCAGATCTCATGAGACTCACTCACTGTCATGAGAACACCTGGGAGAAATGATCCAATTACCATCACTGGTCTCACCCTCGACACATGGGGATTATGGAGGTGATAGGGATTGCAATTCAAAATGAGATTTGGGTGAGGACACAGCCAAACCATATCCATATATCTTCAGAATCTATTCTTACTCTATTTGTTGTTGTTGTTGTTGTTATCTGCCTCATTTGTCCTGGAAAATTTTCACATTCTGCATGTGTCTGAATATGTTCTCCTGTCATTTAATGTGTTCTTCCATCTGCTTCATTTCTGGCACGCCGATAGCCCTTATATTTTGACCATAGTTGTGTCTTTTCGTTGTTGTTGGAATGGGTATTCAAATGATGGTGCTGTGTACTTCCTTTTATATTTCCATCAGGCAGAAGATAACTTCTGTCTGACCCACTTCAATTCACTTTTCAAGGCCCAGTCCTTATTTTGCCTCTCTAGGATGCATTATTGAATTGTCCCAGTACTCCTCTGAACACACATGGCCCCTTATGAAGATTTCTTTCTACCAACTAAAATTATGTGTTTGCCTGTGTGTATTCTGCTGTCCTTGACTGTAAACGTTTCCACCTTAGTGACCATGCTTTTATCATATTTGTATTTTCAATGTCTGATGATGGGCATTATATACCACAGGGCCTGATATGTTTAGGATGAAAAATTGTTTTAAATATTAGGTTATGTATATACAATACTTAGCAGAGTTATGTAGACCAACCAATGCTTCCTGAGCACAGAGATATAACCTGTGCTCAGGAAGCACCAGTCACTAAGCAGCCTCCTGATAGGTCTCTACAACTTTAGTAGCTTTTCTATTGCTGTTGTAACAAATCACCAAACACTTAGTGGATTAAAACACTATACACTTATTATCACACATTCTCCATGGGTTAGGAGCCCAGGCATGGTTTATGGTTTAGCTGGATCTTCTGTTCAGATCTCACAGGCTTAAATCAAAGTGTCCATCAGGCATGCAAACTTCATCTGAAGCTATTGGCCCTTTTCCAAGCTCTCTGGTTGTTGGAAGAATTGATGTGTGTGTGTGTGTGTGTGTGTGTGTGTGTGTGTGTGTGTGTGTGTGTGCGCGCGCGCCTGTGTGGCTATAGGACCAGCTTGTCTCCCTATTTTAATCTTCATCGTGGGCAAAGAGTCATTCTCAGCTTTCAGAGGCCTTTCCCTATTTACTAACAGTTCAGAAGCTGCCTGTTTGCTTTCTTCCCCAAGGCCAGCAGAGCTCATCACTCTGACTTCTCCCACTAGCCACAGAAAACTCTGCTTTTAAAGGACTCAAGAGATGATGTCAGGCCCACCCAGATGATTTCTGCATTTTAAGACTAAATGACTTGGAACTTTCATTAAATCTGAAAAATCCCTTCCCAGCAGTACCCAGATTAGTGTTTGAATAGACAGGGGACAGGAAGTCTTGGCTGTGGGCCACCTTAGAGTTTTGCCTACCACAAGCTTGTCAAACAAAACCTTTTCCTTGAGGCCCCTTTGTCACTTTGTGACATTCCCTTGAAGCCTTATCCAAGCTCCTCTCCTGCTTTGATTCTCTCCCTTTCCTCAAGTCCTAGTAGAAATATTAGTTCTTCTGAAGAGCATTCTTTAATTATTTTATTTAAGTAGCTATCTCCAACCTTGTGCCTTATTTTCCCATCACGACATGTTTTTGGCTTCATAACATTAATCACAATGTCTATTTTTTCAATTAACTTACTTGTTTATTGCTTCTCCCTCTTTAGAATATAGAATCTGTGAGACCAAGAAACGTGCATGCCTTATAAGTGCCATACCCAGGTGCGTGCGTGACATTTAAGTCGAAAATATTAATTATTGAATGAATGAAAGAATACTAGCCTCTGAATATATATACATATAATTTACATTCTAAAGATAACCAATTGCTACTTACAACATAAAACCTATACGTAAGTGGAATTGCAAAAGCCTTAAAATTAAATTTGTGATTCTTTTATCTTGAAAAGACCAATCTTAGTATTAACTTTTAACTATAAACTTAGAAAAATAATATGATAAAAAAGAGAAAAGTACAAGTAGTGTGTTTCTTTTTAATAAACCTTCACGCATATTACTCTCTTTCAGACAAAAACATGCTCACATACTTCTTAAGCTTTCTTCTGCTTGGAAAAGATGATGCATTAAGAAAGAGCTCTGGTTATAGGATGAAGTGGGAAATTAGAGAAGGAAGTCATATTTTTCGAAGCTGGAGAGATTAGCATTTTCTTTTTCAGTTAGTAGCTGGGATTTTCATGCCCCCATAATCTTACTCTTTAGAAATGATTTGCATTTGCATTTAGCAGAGTGGAGTATTAAAACCAAGCACCCTTCCTAGCCTCTTTGCTTTTTTCAACTTTTAACCAAAGTGGACAAATTAAGGGCTTAGTTTTCGGTGGGATATTATTATGCACTGTTTCGTTTGTTTTCTCCCTTCAGGAGAATTAAGCCTAAGTGACTTGCTACTCTTCACAATGAATGCTAAAGCTTACTTTGCTTTATGATATTTCACGTTTTAACAAATCATATCTTCAACATAACTTTAATGCTGAGGAATAAAGGGAATATATTTCTGGCACTTTTATTCTTTGCTCTTCATCATAAGATCTCTGAAGCTTGCAAGTCTTTTGTTTAGTCTTCCTTTTATCAGGATATTTGCAAAGGCAGTGATGTTAGTTAAATCAGTTCCTTTGTATTAATCTCCAACTCACTCGCACTGTTAAGGCTTCCTGTGGGGCTCTGGCAACCCAGTTTTCCTTCTTAGACAACTTCTCTATCTCCTCTGACAGTGGGAGCCCAGTAGCTTAGGGAACTGAACTGTGTGCTTTTCCTCTGCTACCGCTGTTAATAAACTGCAATGTTTATAATGACTCCATCTTATAGGGTATTTTTCTTTCATTTCCTTCTTTTTTTTTTTTAATTTATAAGAATGTCCTGAACGATTAAGCACTCTGAAGTTTTAGTCTATGCTAGACATTTTACATAAACATTTCATTTAATTCACACAATTCTGTGAAGTAGGTTTTGTTGCTGCTTTTGTTTTTTTTTTTTTTTTTTTTTTTTTTTTTTTTTTTTTTTTTTTTTTTTTTTTTTTTTTTTTTTTTTTGACTAACATAAACTTGCCTTGTATTTTATAGATGAAAAGTAGAACGACCAGAATTTAAATCTGCCTGACATCTGAGCCCAGAATCATGATTTAAACCCTCAGATACACCTCAGGGTCTGTCTTCCTCATCTGAATTGTTCACTTGGGCCTTACTATCTGTTACCGTATGTACATTATTATCGTTTTGTATGGTTATGCTCATTTCTCCCAGGGGACTCAAAACAACTCTAAGAAAATCCCACAGTAACTCCTCAGGGACTCACATCTGAGAGAAGTGCTAAACAAATGTTTCTTGACAGATGGTTTTGGTGTTACCCTGCTTGGCCTAGGTGGATTTCTTTTCTTAACTATGATAAAACACATATAATATCAAATTTGCCATCTTAATCATTTTAAGTGTACAGTAGTGTTCACTATATGCAAGCTTTTGTGCAGCAGATCTCTAGAACTTTTTTATCTTGTGAAACTGAAACTCTCTATTTAATGAATTCCATTTCCTCTCCCCTTCAACCCCTAGCAGCCACTGTTCTATTATGTTCTAAGAGTTTCACTGCTTTAGATACCTCGTATGAATTGAATCATGCAGTATTTTCCTTTTTGTAAATAGTTTATTTCCTATTAGAAATAGGATATCCTATGGAGGGAGAGGCATATATTTCAGCCTACCACATACTGTAACTCAAAATTATTAATATTTTATCCATTTTTACCACATTCTTTGCACTCCAGGAAAGGAGAAATTCTACATCCTTGCCAGACTAATTGCAACACCTGTAGTGGGAATCCCATTTCTTGTGGTTTTATTCCATGACCTTTTCCCATTAATTATCCCTTTACTCTTTCTTTTGCATTAGTCTCTCCTTTTATATGGACTTCTTTCCTAAAGACTAAAATGATGTATACACGTATCTTTGCACCTTTGTTTTAATGCTATCAAAAACAAAAGCAAAAAACTTTTAGTCTTCATTCAAATATTTTTTCCATAAAGATTTTGCTCCATTTCTCTTTTCTTTCATTCCCAAATTTCTTAATTACACCAACATTTGTAATTCTTCAATAAGATGTCTCTGATGTTTCCCGATTGCTTTTAGAATGAAAGTTCAGGCTGTTTGACATAACATTAAAGATCGCTTCAATGTCAATTTCTACTTGTGATTCTGGTTTCTTCTACTCATGATATACTACTGTGACTTAATTCGCCCCAAAATGCATGTGATGGATTAAATTGAAGCAGTGATTCCTTTATATCACCCTTCCATTTAATATGAGGAGGCTGCATGACTACTTTGCCAATATGATGAATTTTAGACTTTAAATCCTCTGCTAGTGTCCAGGATAAGACCTTAACATAATAGACTGGCAGCATCCATATCTGTCTCAGCTAACTCTCTCCAGAAGTCCTCATCTACCATGTGAGGAGGCTGACTATTCTAACTAGGCTTGGAAGCCCTGCATGGTTGCTACAGTCAATAGTCCAAGCTTAGTCTATCCTTCCTATCATCTTCGACAAGGTTTTAGATATGAAAGTGAAAGTGGTGCCACACATAACCTTTAAACGAGTCAAAAACCAACAGGTTTCAAGAGATCACTCTGTTAATCTCTTTTAAAATCAAGCACTTCTAAGAATCTTAAAGACATTGTTTTACAGAAGACCCACACAGGGTTTTTTTGTTTTGTTTTGTTTTGTTTTTAAAGAGAGAGAAGTGCCTATCCAATCAAATAACCTAACAATGAAACCTGTAAAATTTTTATGAAAACTATGTAATTCACAAAGAACAATAGCTTAGAATGAAAGGAACACAGAGGGCACAAAATAGAGAGCTTACAGCCCACCTAGTCTTCTAAACAACCACAGGAAGCCTGTGTAGTTACGAACATAAGCCAAAAACAATAATTCAAAGGAGAAAACCCAGGGACTAGAGCTAAAAGTTACAGAATACATTTCCAGGAAGCAGGACTCAGCTTTAATCATGAAATTGGTGACATCTTCCAGACTGGGTTTCAAAGTTTCTATGAACAGTGACTGTTATGTGGCTATGAATTTCCATTTTGAATGGGAATGGCTATTGTGGTTACACCGCCTCTGTCTTACCATTGTATATTGTTTTATGTTATGTTTTGTTTTTCTTGGATCGGGAATCAGGAGGCAACTTATCAATTTAGTTCATGCATTTATAGGATGAGAGAGATCATGCTCAAAAATGATATCTAAGGAGCATCAAAACACCTAGATCTAGTTTAGATTACTAGAGTCAGGAATCTGAGTTAATGCTGTATAGGGAGAAAGCTTTAAATGTATGAGGATAGAGTTAATGTATTTATCATAGGAAGAAATGATAAAGGGGTAAATTCAGCAAGATGATATAACAGTTATATATATATATATGTGTGTGTGTATATATGTATACACGCTCAACACTGGAGTGCCCAGATACATAAAGCAAATATTATTAGAGAAAAAGAGAGAGAGAGACCCCAATACAGTAATAACTGACGATTTTCACACTCTACTTTTATCATTGGACAAATCTTCCAGAAATAAAATCAACAAAGAAATATCAGACTTAATCTCTCTTTTTATAGCCTTTGTCTTGAAATCTATTTGGTCTGAAATAAGTACAGCTATTCTTGCTTTTTTTTTTTCATTTCCATTGGCATGAAATACCTTTTGTCATCTCTTTATTTTCAGAAGACCTAAAATTACTCTAAGCAAAAAGAACAAAGCTAGAGAAATAACATTACTAGTCTTCAAATTGTACAACAGAGCTATAGTAACCAAAATTGCATGGTACTGACATAAAAACAGACACATAGATCAGCGGAACAGAATAGTGAGCCCAGAGGTAAACCAATACCTCTACAGTGAACTCATTTTTGACAAAGTTGCCAAGACCATACATTGAGGAAAGGGCAGTCTCCTCAATGAATGGTGCTGGGAAAACTAGATATCCATATGCGGAAGAATAAAACTAAAGCTGTATCTCTCACTGTATATGAAAATCAAATATCAAAACGAATTCAAGAAACCTATGACTTCAAACTATAAAACTACAAAAGGAAACATTGGGGACAGTCTTCAGGACATTGGAATGGGAAAAGATATCTTGAATAATATCCCATAGCACCAACAACCAAAGCAAAAATGGACAAGTGGAATCACGTCAAGTTAAAAAGCTTCTACACAGCGAAAGATGCAATCAGAAAAGTGAAGAGACAACCCACAGCATGGGAGAAAATACCTGCAAACTACCCATATGACAAGGGATTAATAACCAGAATATATAAGAAGCTCGAAAAACTCTATAGAAAAAAATTTAATAACCCAATTTAAAAATGGGCAAAAGATCTGACTAGACATTTCTCCAAAGAAGATATACAAATGACAAACAGATGTGTGAAAAAGTAACCAACATCAATGATAATCAGAGAAATGCACATCAAAACTGCAATAAGTAGTCATCTCACCCCAGTTAAAATGGCTAATGTCCAAAAGTCAGGCAATAACAAAGGCTGGTGAATATGTGAAGAAAAGGGAACCCTTGAACATTATTGCTGGGAATGCACTTTAGTACAACTATGAAGGATGGTTTGGTGACTCTTCAAAAAACAGAGCTACCATACAATCCAGCAATTCCACTCTTAAGTATATACTCAAAAGAATGAAAATCATATATATATTGAAAAGCTATCTATGCTCTTATGTTTGTTGCAGCACTATTCACAATAGCTAACATTTGTAAGTGACCTAAGTATCCATCAAAATATGAATAGATAAATAACATGTGGTACATATATACAATGGAGTACTATTAAGCCATAAAAAAGAATGAGATCCTGTCATTTGCAACCCCATGGACAAAACTGGAAGTCATTATGTTAAGTAAAATAAGCCAGACACAGACAGGCAAAATTTGC
>NW_016107461.1:2489968-2524759 GCF_001604975.1 Cebus imitator | reverse complement strand
TGTAGTTTTAGTAGAGACGGGGTTTCACCATGTTGACCAGGATGGTCTCGATCTCTTGACCTCGTGATCCACCCACCTCGGCCTCCCAAAGTGCTGGGATTACAGGCTTGAGCCACCACTCCCGGCCATCATTCTTTATTTTTTTGTCAATTCTTTTTGTAATAGTTCTCAAAAATGTTTTCTTTTTAAACATTGTCATCATCACTAGTTCAAGGTTGTGTCACCAGACACTTGTGCAACTGCTAAAAATTCTTAATAGGCTCTACTTTCCTGAAGTGCCCTCCTCTTCCAATACAAATTACACAGTCCTAAGAGGTTACAGCCTTAAAAATTCCTAACAACTCTGTTATCTAGGTCAAGTCTGTAGCTTTTAGTGTCATATACAAACGATTCCTCAAATGAGCCTTAGTTTCAGCTACTAACTTTATTTTGAATTTCTTTTCTGAACAAACCATTTATTTTAGACTTTATCTGGCCTGCACATGCATCTTCTACAGTTTTAAGGCTCTTGATACCTATGTCCAAATGTTTCCTAAAGTATTGTAACAATTAACATTCCTGCCAGCAGAAGTGTTTCCATACATCATTTCCAAAACTCCATAATTGTGTTTTCAATAAGAGCATTTTATAATTATGTATTCATATAATAGTTGTCTTCAGAAGTTGCTAAATTTGTAAGGCAGTTAATAATATTAACTTGTTAAGAATAGATGTAAAATAATTATTAACGTACTTAAAATATATGATTTGCTATATTACAACCACCATGCTAAATAGTTAGCATGTATGAATTCATTGAATACACTCAGCAAATTGGCTTGATTATACAAATGAGAAAAATGCAGTCTAGGAAGATATCTCAAATTTATAAGACTAACCAGTGATGTAGTTACACTTCAAGCCTATGTTTTAACATACAACATGATATTGTTGAGAATATAAAATGGGATTGCATAATAACTGAAATAGCTTCCTTCTTGGCATGCATCAACTGTTCAAAGAATAGTAACATAAAAATACAAATTCTGAATTCCTTATGTGCAGAAGCATTGCTTATTGATTTCTATATTTAACATCTCCCCAGCAAAAAACATAGGACATGTAAATGTTCAATAAGCACTTTCTTAATTGAGCAAATCTTTTGTCATTTATACACCAGACACAAACATACTCACACTGTTTTTTCTTTACAAATTTATAATTTCTTCTTCCCACATAGAAACAAAAAAGGGCATTTATATTAATACAAAAGGTAATATTTTTAACCTCTGTTTGGATTTATTTATACTTTTTTTCATCTACTGTCTGGAATTAGCCTAGGAAATTTGATTCATTAAAATTATATTTGTATTGTTTTAATAAATAGTTATTAAGTATTTGTAATATTTCAGATACTCTTGTAGTTTCTGGGGAGACTCATGTTACATTTCTAAAACAAAAAATCCTTGGCCTGATAGAAACTAGATTCTAACAGAGGAGACAGACAATAAACAATGTAAATAAGCAAAATGTATAGTGTTAGGCAAAGATAGTGATGAATATTTAGAAGAAAAGCAGAGAAGGGATAAAGTAGAGTATATGCAGAAGTGTGGAACTTTAGATTGACTTGCCAGGTAGAACTTCATGGGGAAAACTTAGAATAAGAATCTGAAAGATGTGTGAGATTCAGTCACACGGATTTCTTAGAATAGGATATTGCAAGCAGAGGAGAAAGAAATACCAAAGTTGGAGGTGGGCTGTGTGCCTGGAATAGTCAAAGAACAACAGAAGGTCAGAGTGATGAACCTAGAGGAGAAGACAAAATAGGAGAGATGAACAGGTTATGACCTTGGACTCCATCAGCAGGATTTGGCACCACTTTGCAGAGAGGTGGGGTCCTTAGGTAGAGTTGGGAACACAGAACTAATAAAATCCAGTGTATGTAAACAGGCTCTCTTTTTCTGCCTATTCTATTGACAATAGGTTTATGGGAGAAGGACTGGAGAAGGGAGATTTTTTTTTTCTTGAGACAGTCTTGCTCTACTGACCAGGCAGATCTTGGCTCACCACAACGTCTGCCTCCCGTGTTCAAGTGACTCTTCTGCCTCAGCCTCCTGAGTATCCGGGACTACAGGTGTGCACCACTATGCCAGGCTAATTTTTGTATTTTTAGTAGAGATGGGGTTTCACCATGTTCGTCAGGCTGGTCTTGAACTCCTGACATCATGATCCACCCGCCTCGGCCTCCCAAAGTGCTGGGATTGGCCCTCTTCCATGTGTACTTCACTTTCTTTCGTTCCTGCTCTGACATTTTATTTTTGTTTATTTTTATTTTTATTTGAGACGGAGTCTCACTCTGTAGCCCAGGCTGGAGTACAGCACAGAATCTCAGCTCACTGCAACCTCGGCCTCCTTGGTGAGCCACCGCACCCAGCCGGAAAAGGGAGATTTCTAGGTATGTTAGTATAATCATGTAGGAAAAAAAATAATGAAGTATTCAATGCGGGAGGCCATAAAGAGGTGGACAGGAGGCCATATTTTCAAGGTAGAATAATGTGATTCACTGACAGTGTGATCTGAGGTGTTAAAGAGCAGTCAGGGATGATTTCAAGATATTTGCACTAAACAATGGAAGGAATGGAGTTCTATTTACTGAGATGGGGAAGACCATCAAAGGAGTTATTACAGGGGTAGGTAGGTGGGTGGGAAAGCAATATGAGTAGCCTGGTATGGAGGATTTAAGTTTAAAGTAGGAAAGTTACTAGAATCCAACAATCATTTCCCACACCATCCTCCAGTAACAGGGTAGTTCAGTCTAACCTCACTGCTCCATGATAATTGCAACAATTCCTATTTATTTATTTATTTAGTGATGGGTCTTGCTATGTTGCCCAGGCTGGTCTTGAACTCCTGGGCTCAAACAATCCTCCCACCTCGGCCTCCTAAACTTCTGGGATTATAGGTGTGAGCCACCAAGCCCAGCCTATAATTTCTTACTGATTTTTTTCTTCTTGTTCCCTGCAATACTGTGTCAACTAGAGTGCAAATTACATGGAGTGTCACTGCTCCTGCTCAAAACTCTCCCATGACCTCCTAACTCACACTAAAAGCAGCTTTCACCATGGTGCTTTTCATTTGCCAGTAACAACCTCTCTGATCTCATTTCTTCTCATTGTCTCTCCTCGCCCTGTGCACCAGACATTTTTTTTAGCAGTGGTGAATCCCTACGGGGCTGCAGTAACTTGGTTCTTGCATCCTCGGAGGAAAGAATTTGGCTGAGTAGAATAAGACAGAGTGGGAGACCACAGCAAGTGTTAGAGCAGGAGTGAAAGTTCATTAAAACGTCAGAGCAGGGCCAGGCGTGGTGGCTCACACCTGTAATCCTAGCACTTTGGGAGGCCGAAGATGGTGGATTATCTGAGGTCGGGAGTTCGAGACCACCCTGATCAACATGGCTAAACCCCATCTCTACTAAGAATACAAAAATTAGCCAGGCGTGGTGGAACGCCCCTGTAATCCTAGCTACTCGGGAGGCTGAGTCAGGAGAATAGCTTGAACCCAGTAGGCAGAGGTTGCAGTGAGCAGAGATTGTGCCACTACACTCTAACCTGGGCAACAGAGTGAGACTCTGTCTCAAGAAAAAGAAAAAAGGTCAGAGTAGGAATGAAAGGAAGTAAAGTACACATGGAAGAGGGCCAAGTGAGTGACTTCAGAGATCCAAGTACACCGTCCAGCCCTTGACTTGGCATTTTAAACATTGACATGGTTCCGAGGTTTGCGTTTCTCCTCCCTTGACCTTTCCATGGGCAGGCTGTCCACATGTGCAGTGCCAGCACTTGGGAGGGTCACATGTGCAGTGTATTTCCTGAAGTTGTACACATGCTCATTTGAGGCATTTTTCCCTGACCAATCAAGTGTTCCTAGAGGAAGGTCATATACCAGTTAAACTGCACCATTTTGCCCCTTACTGCTCATGCTTGAGCCTCACTCGCCCAACTCCTGAGATCTTTTTGGGAAGCAGCTGATCACCAGCTTCAGGTGTTCCTATCAACTGGGAGACGGCTGTTCCCTGGTACCAGCTGTAACCAATTATTCTTTTAGAAAGACAGTTAACAACCTTCTGAACATCACCTAATGGTTGCCTGACATTCTTGCTGTTGAGATGGGGGACCTCTCCTGCCATGTCATGTTTGCCTAACTACCTACCCTAACAGTTCTACACCCTGCTCGCTGTTCTTTCCACCTTTCATACACATGTTTGCCCGAGGCCTCTATGTCTGCTGCTCTCATTGCCTGGAATATTCTACAGCAGTTACCTAGAGGCTCGCCCTTTCATGTTTAGTTAGGTTGCTGCTGACATGGCAAGTTTTATTAGAGACACCTTCCCTAAAAATTGTTTTTCTAAAAACCTAGTATATCTCCCTTAATTACCTTAATACCCATTTTTCTTATCTTGCTAATTTTAAAGCCTGTAGCGACATCCTTTTAAAATTTACTTAACATGTGCTCTTATAATGCTTACTTGGCACTGGACACAGTTCTAAGATCTTTACAAATACTCCTTCACTTGATTCTCCTAATATAATACCTAGGTGTGGTAGATGCTGTTATTCTCCTCATTTTACAGAGGAGGTAATAAAACTACAGAGTTTCAGCAATTTTCCCAAGCTGACACATCTGGAGAGGTGAGGGCAACATGCAACGCCCTTGAGCACTCCACCATGCTGTTACATGTGTTTACGTATCTATCATTTCTTTCCTCACACTAGAATGGAAGCTCCTTGAAAGAAGGAACTTTGCTTTCTTTCACTATTGTACTTCCAGCACCTAGAAGAGTCCTGCACAAAGATGGGATATTGAATACTTATGAATGGATGGAAATAGAGACACTTTATCACAGGATAACATATGAGGAATAGTCACGATATTTGGAAACATGAAAATTGTTCTGAGACATCAGTTGCCTCCAGTGGGGTCTCCAGTGTTTTTAGGACTTCAGTTCAAGAACCACTAAACCTGGACCAAGGCAGATCCTTTTTATTGCTATAAGACATAGTGTAAATTTCAGTAGCTTACATTTTGAATCATTTAGAACAAGTCTGCCTTTGATCTAATTCTCGATCTGATGCCTAGTATATTTGTAAACATGGACACATTATTTAATTTTCCTGTTTTTTGTTTGTTTGTTTGTTTTTAGTGACATAAGCTAATGTAAATAGCTTGCTTTAGGAATCATTGAGAGTAATAACGGATTTAGGCATGCAAAGGATTTTGAACAGTGCGTGACAAATAAAGAACAGTCAGTAATTGTTGCTAATAAGATTATTTTTATTGTTTGGTTGTTGTTTAAAGAATCTATAATTCTATTTTCTCAGCAGAGGTTTATTTTAATGAAAACATAATGGAAAAATTTCCCTCATACTTGCATCATAAATAGGTTGCAAAAAAGCTTTCAGCCAATTATTGATCTTGGGATAGTACAGAACCAATATGGACCCATGCATGTGTATATTATTGCCACAGAATTAGGGCACAGAAATATACATATGCATGTATTCAACTTCAAGAAACAACTGGGATTTGGAGTCATGTGATATGAGGGATAAGAAATTTAGATATATGCTTTAGTGGATGCATACATCTATTCTAAAAAGCGTGACAGACAACTTGCATTTAATAAGCTGAACAACATAATCTCAGTTTATGTTGTTTATTACATACAAGTAGAAGAAATGCTTTCATTATGGTGAGAAGATAATTGGACTAAATAAGAAGCAAAATCCAACTATGGTAAATGCTTTTCATGTCACACATATACAATACAGAGAAAGGCTTAAAATCAAAGAATGGAAAAAGACATGCCATGAAAATATTAAAAAGACAATCTAGTATATATATTAATATGAGATCTAATAAACTATCTGTCTTTTTTTATTACTAGAAACAAAAAAAAGATTCTTCATACTGAAAAAAAGTCAACAGGGAGATATAAAAATTCTACGTTTCTATGCAACTAAAACCATGACTTCAAAACACGTAAACCAAGTCTGTATTACTTGAAAGGAAAAACAGTTTCAAATTAGCCAATTTTGAGCTACTTCTATCAGTGATTGAACAGACTGAAAAATATATTGAGAACATAGTATATTTGAACAATATTATTGCAAGCATAAATTAACGGATATAGAAAGAACTCTAATTTCCCAAATTGCAATACGTATATTATTTTCAAGCGCAGAGAACATAAAATAATAACCATATCTTAGGCCTAAAGTTTGTCGCAATAAACTTCAAAAAAGTCCAAATAATATAGAAGATTTAATCTGACAATAATATAATTAAACAAGATGAATATACAAAAGTAACTACAGAACACCATATGTTCTTAAATGAGACAATATATATCTAAATAACTCAGAGGTCAGAGAAGAAATCACAATCAATATTGGAAACTATTCATAAAAAATGATTATTAGTGGTTAAATGCTACATATCAACATTCTTGGCACACTTAAAGGCAATTGTGGCCATAACCGCATATATTGGGAAAGGAGAAAAAGGAAAATTCAATTAGAAATTTAGAACCAAGCAAATAAACAGTAATGCAAATCCAAAATAAAAGTAAAAGAAAAAAGATAATGAAAACAAGAACAGAACATGGTGAAATAGAAAACAATCTTGGCACAAAAGAATCAACAAAGGCAAAAATGATTTGAAGAAAAGATTTTTAAAGACAATAAAATATTGGTAAAACTGTTAGAAGAATAAAAGAAAAAGTCATAATTAACAATATCAACATAAATAGAAGAGAATACTGAGAATCAACCAGATAATACAATAATAATATAATATAGCAAATATTATTTTATCACTGATGTATGTATTATATAATAATCGTAATATAATAGGATGGTTAATTTTATGAGGATTAATTTCCAAATTTAGATGAAACTGAATGATTCTAAAATCAAAATCGATACTGACAACTAATATTGACAAATTAAAAATGAAAATATGAACAGTTCCATTGAAATGAAAGCATTATTAACATATTTTCACAAGGAAAACCCTATGCTTAGGTTATTTGACCAGCAATTGCAACTGAAATATTTAAAATGAAATAATGGACTTTCCCACAGACTCTAGCAGTAAATAAAAAAAGAGAGAATGCTCTGAAGTAATTTTATGAAGTTAGCCCTTAACACTAAAAAGTGAAAGATATTATAAAAATAATGTTTACACATCAACCTATTCATTAATTAGATGCAAACATTTAATTAATATATTGAATATATATATATATATATGTATATATAATCAAATACGATAAACATTAAAAAGTGATACTAAGACAGGAGAGTTCCTTGACCCCCTCCTGGAACTTGCGACTGGCAGGTGGCTCATTTTGCTTAGACGTGGAGCTCAAACCTCTTGTGGCAGCAGGAGCACCCAAGCGAGTGGGCAGGTGCAGGAGCACTAGCGAGTGCCTTTAGGCTCCAGCAGGAAGGAACCCTGTACCAGCCAGCAGCAGTGGCTAGCGGTAGCCTGCAACTTCTGGAGCCCCAGAGGGCACGTGTTACAAACAATACTCTTTTATCAGTTGTGGTCCGCAGATAGCTTAAGTGTTAACCAGCTGAGTGGAAGTCAGTGTGACATACACCCTACTCTCTTGGTACCTGGGTTCTTGTCTAACATCCAGGAAGAATCAAGTCACAAAGACTTGAAGAATGGTGAATGCAGATGTTTTATTGAGTGTGGAGGTGGTTCTCAGTGGGATGGGGAGCTGGAAAGCTGATGGAGAGGGAAAATAATCATCCCCTAGAAATGGTTGAATTCTTCTCCCACAGTCCAGCTGCTTCTTGGACTTTCAGATCCTTCTCTTCTCTCCTTCTCTGCCACGCCTCTCTGCTGCTCTTCTGCTCTTGGAGCCTGGGATCTGGGGTTCTGTGCACAGCATGGTGGGTGGGGCAGGCCAGAGTGGTCTAGGAAAAGGCAACATTTGGGTGGGGAAAACAGTAATGCTTGTTCTCATTTAGAGCCATAACTCCAGGCTTAAAGGTGGAGGCCTCACCAGGGACCCCATCCTCCTGCTTCCTGTCCATGTCAATACTTTTTCTTGTTTTTAATATTTTGGGTTTATTCCAGAATTACAAATTTAACATTTGAAATATCAATTGATGAAATGTACTGCATTAACATAACAAAAAACACACAATCAACAGAAGATACAGAAAATGGACTTGATAAATTCAACAACTGCTCATGCTAAGGAAAAAAATGTATCACAAGACAAATATTACACAGGAGCTTCCTTTTGACAAACTGTGTCTATAGCATTCTACAAGCAAGATATTTAATGGTGAGAATTTTTTCTTTGAGAGCAGAAAAAGAAAATGGATGTCTACTACTACACCTCCCTGCTTTTTACAGATGTAACAGATGTTATTGCCAGCACAGCTTAGCAAGAAAAAAAAATAAAAGTTATATAATCAAAATACGTAAGTCAATATACCATCATTATTGGAAGATTTTACAAGCTTGTACCTTAAAAATTTTTTAATTTACAAATACATTCATGGAATTAACATGTTACCTGCAAAATGTGGCCAGAATTTAATATAAAGTGTCTGTTTTATTTCTAAACATAAACATTTGAATAATTAAATAGCTGTCAAACTACATATATAGCAACAATAGCTCTAAAATATTTCAAATGAGTATAACTTGATGTTATGAAAGTGTGGAAGACCTTATGCAAATGAATAAAACTAGAAATGTTTAAAACCTAGATAAGTGGATTTAAAACATCTTCATGTTTTAAAAGGCTAAATAGTGCAAAGGAGATTTTTCTCTCCAGTGGTTTTATAACCAGTGCACTCCCAATCAGAACTCAGTAAGTTGTCTAAAATCAGTATGTAGCAAAGCACTAAGGATAACCAAGAATATATTGAAAAAGAAAAACAAAGTAGAAGGACTTATTCTAATTAATTTAAAAACCTATTATGAAGTTACATTTACTATGATATGAGAATAGAGAAACAATCCAACAATATAGATAGACATAGAGAGCCTGAACACAGATTCAGAAATATAAAGACAGGATGCAGAATGAATGTGGCACTGCACAGCAGTGAGAAAATGATCATCTTTTCAATAAATGATGCTGGGACAATTGGAAATTCATGTAGAAGGAACTTGACCATAAAAATCAATTTTGGGTAAAGTATGGATCTCATTATAATATAAATAATAATATACTTTCTGGAATATACAAGAATATTCTAATAGCAAGAATGCCTTCATGCTATTAGAGTAGATGAGAATGTTTAAAACAGGATACAGTCTCTATGCAATTTTGGCAATTACTTTTAATGGCAAAAGCTGCAATTACTTTTGCACCAACCTAAGGTAAAGGAACAGACTGATAAATTGCACTCAAAATTTTACATTTCTGTTCATCAAAAGAGTATAAAAAGGATAAAAAGGCAAGCTAAGAAGAGAGATAAGGCACTTGTCACACATATGACAAATAGCTTATCATAATAGAGAAATAACTCTTATAAATAAGAAAAAGATGATCCCATAGAAAGTGAACAAGGTATTTGGATAGGCACTGGGTTTATGGAATTGGCAGCATGAAGGGAAATTCTGTGTTCTGTCAGTGTTGACTTCTTGACCTGGGTAGTAGTAGTTCCACAGATGTTCACTTGGTAAAAGAATTCATCTGTACAAAATCCGCACAATTTCGATTTGCAAATTTTTTGTACTTGATTTCTGATAATTATTAAATGTTTTTAAAGCAAGATTATTTCACTTCTAGTAATAAAAGAACTGTTGAGGAGATTCTTCAATGTGGAAATCAAAACCAGCAATTGAGGGTAAATTTCAATAATTTCCAAGAAAAGAAATGAAGGCCTGAACGAAGAGAGAGCCAGTAGAAACAGGAAGAAAGGAAACCATTTCGAAGATAGTACATAGTTATAAACACGCTCGATGATTAAAGTGGAGAGATAAGGTAGAGGAAGAATTTATTTAGAATGACTCACAGGTCTTGAGTATATTGCTGGAAAATTATTCATTTGTTGGAAATATTAATGAATAGGTTATATTTATGTCCTGCTAAAAATACAGAGAGATAACTGGAGATGCAGATATAAATTCAGTAATTCTACATTTTATTTGCAAACTGTTGAAACTGAACTTAAGGCTATGTCATCAGACTCGAATTCTTAACCCAGAATTACCAGATAGCCCGAACTGGAGTGTACTAAAGGAATGGTAGCATTATTGCAGAAAGACATTAACATTTCAGCTTGCAACATGGGTCTTATCAATAATCAAGTTTCTTTATGGTGCAAATAAAACGAGATCACAAAAAGAGTAAAAATGATTCTTCTTGGAAGCAGTTGAGTTTAATTAGCTCTTTATAAGCCGTGTAATAATTGGCAGCATTCAAATTGCTGACAGCTTTACTTCTCACTTCTTTATTTTACTCCCTTCTTTTTTCCCCTCACTTCTTTTAAAGGAAGATCAAAGCCTGTAAAGCTGAGTGAATGCTAATGGTGCATACATTTATTTGAAAAGCTTGAAGGCCTTGAAAATCTGCACGTAAGATTTTTTTATTCCCAAATGTCTGCCTGTAAGTGTGTTTGACACTATTAGCAGGAATTATCTCTGCTTTTATTCCCCCTGTCCTTTTGAAAAGAAAACAAGTCTAATTTTGGAAATGTTGATTAAAATGAGAGTTATATAACCTTTTTGATCCTCCACAAAATAGGTACTTTGAACCACAGACTTGCCATAGAGTTAATGAGTCTCTTCCTCATGCATATGTACTTTCCTCCACATTGTACGCTGCGTGAGGAGGGGCCTGAGCCCACCATACAAGCTTGGGAAAACGATTTAACTCTCTTGTTGGTGAATATATAACTCTGACAGGTGGGAGGTGATGCTGATGCAGTTTGTAAAGAAAGAATGGAATATTTTCAGCTGGACAAAAAATTTCCCAGATTCTTACATGAACAAAATGCCTTTCCACTCTTCTCAAAATAATAAGAATTACCCATGGCAACTTTGCAAAAGTAGTCCAGGGTTTAATCAGAAAATAGAAACTGATAAATAGTGGTTCTGATAGAATGGCTGCAGAGGAATTAATTTTCTGAAGCATTGGCAGAAACTTGTAATGTTTGATTCTTGGACTTCACTCTCTGAATATACATTATAAGGGGATACATTGTGTTGCCAAATAGTATGCTTAAGTCAAATTTCAAGGGTTAATATGTACCCTTCAACACTTTGCCTGAGAAAGTTTTAATAGTTGTTTTTATTATTTTTGTTGAAGAAGGAGAAAATGAAAAAGATGAAGGAGAGGAAAGTAGAAGAAATAAAATATCTACAGCACTCAGTAATTTAGAGAAGGTGTATTAATTTTTTTCTGGTAACATCTGGCAGTACTGTCTTAAAGAGTGTATGCATGGAATTAAATAATAATTTACTAATTAGAAAACAAGCAAACAAAAGTTAGTATAGCTAAACTCAACAGGAGAACTAGAAAAAACTGCCTTAAAATATCTGGCCCTTGTCCTATCTATTATAAGAATATATATGCCCAGATTACTAGTCTATACAACAGAATATTAAAAAGCAAAGTGTTTCAATTAAGTTTCCAAAACATTAAACACCAGCTTCTCCCTAATTTTAAAAGAAAGTTTAGTAACACCTATGCAGTATGTGCAAAGGATAGGGGTTAACTCCTCTGTGGTCTTGGCAGTTAACTCCTTCACCTGTTTAAGTGATAACATTGAGGAGGCAGGAATGTTGGAATTTGGAGAAATTATTTAGAGTAGGTTTATTGTGCATACTGGAAACTCATCCATCACAAATACACACAGAAAGCCAGTAGAGACCAGGAGATTTTCCTTTGAAAGGAGGTTAGAATTTTTACTACTTTATACAACTAAACACATTAACATAATAAAAGAACATTATGAATTGAGACTGTTTTGGGGATTAACATCACCAAAGAGTATTTTATTATCTGAGAACATCCAGAAAAATCTCTTGATTGTATGCACCAATGTAGGCAAGAACTATCTGATAGAGAATAGCTATGCTGGGGCAATCATTAAAGAAGAAAATATAATTTCTAATTTTACCCAACAAGTCCCACTAATGCAATATACTGGTTATAATGTATTTCAAGGACCAAAATTTGCTTTCTGATTAAACTTGCAGAAGACTCCATATGTTCAAATCTCCTTCAGGCGTATATTCTGGCAAGACTAAATCTAATTCAGGAATTTAAACAGGAGTGCCTTGTCCTCAATTATATTTTTGTTGAATAACGTTTGTTATTTAATATATGAATAATCTCCATGGGTCTCTATGGTAACAAATAAGTGTTTTGGCAGTGATTGGGGAGGCTCAGATGATTGAAAGGATGATAAGAATTATTATTTTTTAAAAAAATTCCAGGCTCCCTGCCAATATTTTACAAAACCATCTCTCTCAAATCTTATGATTTTTTTAAACTGGAAAACATTGAAAAGGAAGTGCTCCCTTGGTAGGGATGGCTACTTTGTAATGCAGACACTTCTGGAGTATTTTGTAATATGTTGGCAATGAATTAATGTTAAGGGATTATTATTCTTTTTAAAACTTAGATTGAGAACTGATTAATAAAAAGTATAATAAACAATTCTTATTAAGCACTTACTATGTGCCAAACTCTGAGCTCAGCTCCTCATATGGATTATCTCATTCAGCCCTTACAACTACCATATATTGTAAGCACCCTTGAAATTCTCATCATGCTTACTTAATAGGAAGACCAGAATGCAAAAAGTTATGTCAATTTCTCAAAGTTTTACACATTAAAATTATATTTAATCTGACAGCAAACCCCATGTTCTTAATAATTTCGTTGTATTATCTCCTTCACTTTTCCACATTCCAAACATGAGCTGATTGAAACATCCAGAAATGCTAATAAAATAAACACACATTTGTTGCATGAGTTTGAGTATATATTGGGTGTTTTTGTAGGGCACATGTGTGTGTGTGTTTCCATAAAACTTAAAGCATTCTATATATCTGATGTAATCCTTTTCATTAAGAGTCTATAGAATCACACTTCTTCTTTAACTTACCCAATGAAAAAGTAGCCACTTCAAACACCTGTCTCTTAAACATGGAATTTATTCCTCATATATAAAACGATAATTATTACAAAGATATCCCATTAGTAAGATCACAAATCAGCTTCTGCTGTCAGAAGACAGCGGGTACTTTCTTAAACTCCTTTTTTTTTTTTCTTGTTATTGCTGCATCCTACTTCTGGCCTCTGGAGTCAAGAATGGCTGCTGAATGGGTGTGATGTTTATAGATGTCTATATGTAGATGCCCAAGGCTACACTAAATTTGCTGCATCTGCTATTTGCTTGGGTTCCATCTTTCCTTCAGACTCCAAACTCATTTATCTCATTATTGCATTTATTGCATTTTGCATTATTATACTTAGTAGATATTTTACTTTTTACAAATTGAAGGTTTGTGGCAATCCTGTGTCTAGCAAGTCTATCAGCATGTGCTCATTTTGTGTCCCTGTGTCACACTTTGGTAATTCTCACTGATATGATTCAGTTCTGTATCCCCATGTAAATCTCATGTCTAATTGTAATCTGTACATATCAGAAGAGGGATCTGGTGAGAGGTGATTGGATCACGAGGGCAGATTTTCCATGCTGTTCTTGTGATAGTGAGTTCTCAGGAGACCTGATGGTTTAAAAGTGTGACACTTCCCTGCTCACTTGCTCTCTGTCTTGCTGCTATGATAAGAAGTGCTTGCTTCCCCTTTGCCTTCTCTCATAATTGTAAGTTTCCTGAGGCCCTCCAGTCATGTTTCCTATCAAGTCTGCAGAACTGTGAGTCAATTAAACCTCTTTTCTTCATAAATTACCCAGTCTCAGATAGTTCTTTACAGCAGTTTAAAAAAGGACTAATATACTCACAATATCTCAAACTCTTATTATTATATCTGTCATGGTGATCTGTGACCAGTGGACTTTGATGTTAATATGGTAACTGTTTTGGGACACCATGAACCACACCCAAATAAGATGGCGAACTTAATTGATGAATGCTGTGGTTGTTCTGACTACCCTGGACTGACCATTCCCCATCTCTCTCTTTTCCCAAGCCTTCCTATTCCCCGAGAGACAGCACTATTGAAATTAGGCCAGTTAATAACCCTGCAATTACCTGTAAGTGTTCAAGTGAAAGGAAGAGCGCATATCTCTCTTTACATAAAAAGCCAGAAAAGATTAAGTTTAGTGTGGAAGGCATGTCAAAAGCCATGATAGGCTGAAAACTAGACCTCTTGTGCCAGTTGGCCAGGTTCTGAGTACAAAGGTAACATTCCGAAAGAAAATTAAAAGTGATACTCCAGTGAATACGCAAGTGATAAGAAAACAGCACTGCCTTATTGCTGATGGAGAAAATTTTAATGATTTGGATAAAAGACCAAACTGGGCACAACATTCTCTTATATCAAAGCCTAATCCAGAGCAAGGCCCCAATTTTCTTCAGTTCTGTGAAGACTGAGAGAGGTAAGAAATGTTAAAATAAAAGTTTGAACCTAGTAGAGGTTGGTTCGTGAGGTTTAAGAAAAAGCCACCTTAATAACATAAAGAGTAAGGTGAAGAAGAAAGTGCTGTTATAGAAGCTGTAGATTCTACAAGTTATTTAGAATCTAGGTAAGGTAATTGTTAAATGTGGCTACACTGAACGGCAGATTTTCAACATAGATAAAACAGACTTGGAAGAGGAAGCCATCTAGGACTTCTATAGCTAGAAAGGAGAAATCAATGCCTTGTTTCAGTGTTTAAAAGGACAGACTGACTCGCTTGTTAGGGACTAATGCAGCTGGTGACTTGAAGTTGAAGCCAACGATCATTTATCATTTCGAAAATCCTAATGCCTCCAAGAATTATGCCAAATTTACTGTGCCTGTGCTCTGTAAATGGAACAACAAAGACTGTATGAGAGCACAATCGTTTATAGTGTGGCTTACTGAATATTTTAAGCCCACTGTTGAGACCAACTGCTCAGAAAAAAAGATTCCTTTCAAAATATTATTATTGGCAATGTACCTAGATACTCAAGAGCTCTAAAAAGACTAATATTGTTTCCATACCGAGTAACACAACACCCATTTGTAGCCCATGGTTCAATGAGTAATTCTGACAGTCAAGCTTTTTTATTTAAGAAGCACATTTTGTAAGACTCAAGCTTCCGTAGATAGTGATACTTCGATGAATGTGGGCAAAGCAAATTAAAAACCTCTGGAAAGGATTAACCATTCTAGATTCTATGAAAAACATTCATAATTCATGAGGGGAGGGCAAAATATCAACATTAAAGGGAGTTTAGAAGAAGTTTATTCCAGCCTTCGTGGATTATTTTGAGGAGCTCAAGACTTCATTGGAGGAAGTAACTGCAGATGTGGTGGAAATAGCAAGAGAACTAGAATTAGAAGTGGAACCTGCTGATGTTGTTGGATTGCTGTAATTTCTTTATAAAACTTGAACAGATAAAGAATTGCTTCTTATGGGTGAGCAAAAAGTTGGTTTATTGAAATAAAATCTACTCCTGGTGAAGATGCTATGAACATTGTTGAAAGTCTGACAAAGGATTTAGAATATTATATCAATTAAGTTAATAAGAAGCAGCAGGGCTTGAGAGGATTGATTCCAATTTTCAAGGAATTTCCACTGTGCATAAAATGCTATCTATCAAACAGCATCAAATGCTACAGAAAAAAATCTTTCCTGAAAGGAAGAGTCAATTGATGTGGCAAACTTCATCTTATTTTTAAAAATTTTCATAGCCTCTCCAACTTCAGCAGTCATCACCCTGATTGGTCAGTAGCCATCCACATGGAGGCAAGATCCTTCACTGGAAAAAAGATTATGATTTATTGAAGACTCAGATGATCGTAAGCATTTTATAGCAATAAAGTTTTTTTTTGAGGCATAGTCTCACGCTGTCGCCCAGGCTGTAGTGCAGTGGTGTGATCTTGGCTCACTGCAATCTCTGCCTCCTGGGTTCAAGCAATTCTCCTGTTTCAGCCTCCTGAGTAGCTGAGACCACAGGCATGCATCACCATGCCCAGCTAATTTCCTTTTGTATTTTTAGTAGAGATGGGATTTCACCATGTTAGTCAGGATTGTCTCGATCTCCTGACCTTATGATCCACCCACCTTGGCCTCCCAAAGTGCTGGGATTACAGGCATGAGCCATCACGCCCAGCCAGCAAGGCAGCAATAAAGTATTTTTAAATTAAGATTTGCAGATTGATTTTTCTTAGACATAATGCTTTTGCATGTTAGACTATAATATAGTGTACACATAAGTTTTATATGCACTGGGAGTCAAAAAGTTTCTGTTACTTGTTTTATTGTGGTGCTCTGGAACTGAACCTACAATATCTCTGATATGCCTGCATATAAGGTGGTGAAAGTACACTTCTTTTGGCTAACCTAATAATTGAATCTACAACATGAGTCTTCCCTTTCATGCAGGTCTATCACTATTTTCTGTGCCACCTTGGCATTAATTAGATAAAGGTCACCCTTCCTCTGGGAGAAAATTCCCTGCATCACGATATAGCCCAAAAGGGGGAGCTTAGGTTGGATTTCATTACTAGGTATGTGTCATTGCACAGTAAACATCTTGGACAAAACTTTGTAATAGTCCTTATTCCTTCTCAGAGTTCTGGGGTCTAAAGCAGCTACAAAATTAAGAGTCTCATGTCTCATATGCTTCCTATTCCTGATTAACTACAATATTTATCTGTAAGAATCCACAGTTAGAAGAGTCCTAAGGAGAAAATTATGAAACCAGGCTGGTTGATGGAAATAGTTGAAAAAAGAAACAACTAAATTTGCTTTTTTTTGTATTCTCTCTCTCCATTACTAGAAAATAAATTCCACAGGCTTTTTTATTCTTTTTCTAGTGTAATGGTTCTCAACTTTGGCTCAATATTGGAATTACCTGGAGAACCTTGAAAACTCTTATTCATCAGACTCTATACCAGACCAGTGAGATCAGAAACTATGAGAATAGAACCTAAGCATCTGCGTTCTTTAAGTGCTTCAGGCAAAGCCATGAGCAAAGCTGACAAGTACTGAAGATTTGAATCATTGACCTGGGAGGTGACGTAAGAATAAAACTATGCAATCTTCCTTCCTCAGATTGCATCTCACCACAATGCATTTGTGTGACTCAGTTTATTTATAACATAAAAGGTCTCAAAAAGTTTAGCTATAGAATTTAACTCAAGTTATTTACTTTCCTTTCTTCAATGTTATTAAATGGCTAAATGCACAATGTTGGTAACCAATTAAAAATGTATTATAGATAGTATATATATTTTTCCTAGACAGTTCTTTCTAAATAGCAGCAAATGAACGTTACCTGGGTATGAAAGAGCAGGTTTTCACAACATAAATATTCCTGAAGAAATCATTAGGTCTCAATTAGCCTTTTTAAAACCATTAACTATAATAATTACCAAAAGGAAAAAAACAAAGTTTTGGCACCTACATTTTCCTTCAAGAAATAGCTACTTAATAATTAATAAACAATCCATTTGCAGAACATATATTGGTATAGATAGCAATGTCATTACTAGGCTGCAGCACTATCATAGTGTATCAGCAAACCACAGTTAACAGAACAAATATTTTTGGCTGTGGAGGGGTAGGCTCTCCAAACACAAATTAATCTCCTTAATGGATTTTCCTTACCTTCATGAAAAATACATTATGGGCTCTTAAGTCACACTCAACACATTGTTAGGGTTTTTTATGATGTGGGGTTGGCAGAAAGATGATTTTTCTTTCTCACTGTGGGTAAAAAAACAATGAGCTGGGTGGTTTGGAGCCAGACTACTTAATCACTAGGTAAAGACTGATTACCCAGAGAAGCTGCGTATTCTTAAGCACTCTCTTTCTATAAGCGATCCTTAAATTTTGTTGAGAGGTAGAAAAAAGAAATTACATTGTGGGGCTTAACATTTATGAATTTTTCAGTGTCAAAAAACTGTTCCAGTGGGCCTCCTTATTAATTGCCTTGATTTTCTTAAAAGCCGACCAAAGAAAAATTGCCCTGACATACCTGAAAATGCTTCTGCTCATGCCCAGCCTTTTTCCTGTCTAAGTATTCAATGCAGTGAGGGTAACCTAGAATGCAAACAAAAGCCAATTATGACCAGAAAGGCACAGCACACTTCCAGCATTATAATTGCTTTTGAAGCATCATTATTTCTAAGCATTATTTTTAAGCATGTGTTTATTTCCTAACATAGATTTTTAATGTGGATGAACATTCATCTAGGACTGAATACCCAATCTAACTATGTCATATGCATTAAGTAGCTACATTGATGCTGCTTCAGATACATCAAGATAGGCAAAGGAACTTGCATTGTTATGCCCCTTAGGAAGTTTAATTAGACTCTGCAGTCATAAGAATCCGGTAAGAATTTTTAGAGGGCAGATGTGTGGCATTCCAGATACCATCCAGTTTTATGGTAGAACATGCCTTATCTTTTTTTTTTTTCCAGTTTCCTCAGTTTCTGTTGTGTGAAACTGCTTTAAAAATCACTGAGTTTTTATTTTCTTTCAGGCAGAGGTCAACAATCAGCCTTCAGATGGTTCAAATTAGTCAACATAGATCAGAGCTGAACCCATGCCCTAGAAGTGAACATAACTTCTCCTGTGAGAAATCACCTGGCAGCAGACTACAAGGTGAGAGAATCATTATAGCTGTGGAGAGCATTGCTCTTTGAAATGGCAGGAATCACACTGAGTGTGTAGTAGAGGATCTTTCAGTAAATATTGCTACTACCTAGTGGGACTCTTTCTCAGTAGCTGAATTTAGGACATTGAAAACCATTGATAATCATCTCAGGGATTGACTGTATCCCAGAATTTTAGGCAAAGTGTTTTCCAAGTAAATCACATGAAGAAAATGTATGACCTAGATATTTAGGATTGTCAACCTGTAACTTATATGATGATTATATTTCATCATAAAACCAAATGCAGAACGGTTAGAAGGGTGTTTTGAAATTTTATGAGACTTTAATTGAGTAAAGAAGTTGAGACAATCATATTCAAATTCAAGAGGTAATTCAAATTACGGCAGAGAACTACTGCTGTGACTATTGTATCTTAGAGTAATTTGTATTAGTATATGATGCTGGAACTATTTCTTTCAATTAACTGTCTACAGAAACCTATGAATTTTCAGAGTTTATCATGAACTCTAAACTCATGAAAAATCTAATGTATACTACGACCCTAATTTCCCAAACTTCACGGTTAATAACTTTTCTAGTATAGAGGCTAAAATGCTGCTTTTTACAGTATACTCAGTAAAATGATTTATCTCCCAAACACCAGCTTAATTGTTGCCTTTTTCATTTTCCAAACAATTTCATTCCCCAATGTATATATTAAAATATAGAAAACAAATAAGCCCTTATTTTCACTCTTGCTTCGCTCCAATTTATTGTTCAAATAACAATAAATTATATCAAAAATTAGACCATGTAAATCTCTTCCTTAAATTTAAACCTAACAAACAAACAAACACTTCCAGGAGTCTTCATTGCATTAGTAAAAATCCAATTTTTAATACAAGAGCCTGAACAACCTAGAACTGATATCTGCCTCGCTCATGAAGCTTCGCCTGTGCCACTGTTCACTCTTCAATCACAGATCAGTAGTCATTACAGTAGTCTGAGTAATGGCCCCCAAAGCTGTCCATATCCAAATCCCAGGGACCTGTGAATGTATACCTTACATGTGAAAGGGACTTTGCAGGTGTGATTAAGTTAAGGATCTTGAGATAGAAAATTATTCTGGATTATCCAATTGGGCCTAAAAAAAAAAGAAGTCTTATAAGAGAGATGGAGGAGAATTAGGGTCAGAGAGAGAGATGTAAAGATGGAAGCAGAGATCAGAGAGAAGTTTCAATTTCTGCCGACTTTGAAGATGGAGTAAGGTGCCTTGAGCCAGGATTGCAGGTGGTTCTTAGGAGCTGGAAAAGGCAGAGAGATGGATTCTCCTCTAGAGCCTTCAGAAGGAATGCAGGCTTGCTGACACCTTGATTTTAGCTCAGTGAAACAAATTTTGGACGTATGACTTCCAGAAATTTAAAATAATAAACTTGTGTCATTTTAACCCCCTAAATTCATTGTAAACAGTTAAAGTAGCAGTAGGAAATGTAGATAGCCACATTGCCATTTTTTCATTTGCTGGCATACACAAAACTCCCCCATAACTCAGAGACTTGTGTGTCTCCACAGTCTAAGATGTATGAAGGACAGTGTCTGTCTTTTTCACCCTGGTCTTCTGGATAAATAAGGCACTGAAGAAATATTTGTTGAATATATGAATGATCAGATTAGAATCTGGGTAGGTGAATGTATTTACTTGGGGAGTGGTTTAGGTATGTGACCTTTGCTGTTTTACATAAGATTACTAATTGATAAACAAATTAGGAAGTGCTCATGGTATATGATTCTTGGAGGCTTTTTCAGCTTCATCTCTTTGCTCTGTTTTTGTAAGGAGTGCCCTTTACTGAAGGAATATAGAAAGGAAGTGAGGAAAGCAAAAGGATATAAATCATTCGCCTTTACTAAGAAGTGCTAATTAAGTAATGGATTACTATAAACACAACCAACCCACTCATGCTACTAACGATGTTATCACCAACTGCTGAACTTTTAGGAAATTTGAGTGATTATCATACTACTAGATATACACTTGAGGGAAAATATTTGATATGATTTGGCTGTGTCACAGCCCAAATAGCATCTTGAATTATAGTTCCCATAATCCCCACATGCCATGGGAGGCACCTGGTGGGAGGTAATGAGTCCTGGGGGGGTTACTGTCATGCTGTCCTAATAGTGAGTTCTCACACAATCTGATGATTTTATAAGGGGCTTTTCCCATGTTGCTTAGAACTTCTCTCTCCTGCTGCCATGTGAAGAAGGACATGTTTGCTTTCCCTTCTTCCATGATGGTAAGTTTCCTGAGGCCTTACCAGCCATGCAGAAGTGTAAGTCAGTTAAACATTTTTTCTTTATAAATTGCCCAATCTTGGGTATTTTTTAATAGCAGTATTAGAACAGACTGACACAATATTACAAGGAGAAATTATTTCATATTTTTGGAAGTGTTACAGATTGATCTTAGTGGGTGGTTTTTTGACCAACTGACCAACTTGTGCTAAGGATCTTCTCTTATGCTTACTTCTCCAACAATTACATTGAATACAACTAATCCAATCACTTCCTATTGTTCAATTAGTTTCAGCAAACAATATTCCTGCCTGTCTTTTTACTTTTTTATTCAAAATTCTTTGTAGCAACCTTGCTGGCAGGTACTATCAGAAGGTAATGAATTTCAGCTTGTCTTATTTTGCAGAACATATGGTAACATATCCAAATATGAGCACCATATAAAAATACATACTATTTTTTTGTACAATACATTAGGAAGAGCCAAGCTTTTGGATACTGTATTTTTCTTATAAAATATCTTGACATCTAATTTTCATTTGTTGTTACTTTTTAAACCAGATTTTAGAGATTCATTTGGTTATTAAAAAAATGTTAGCTATATTTGTTCAAGGACAATATTTTAATATTTAAATGTATTTCAGCAATGTACAAATATAGTGAAGTCACATTATTTTGTTTGATGAGTAATAAATATGCCTGGTTTAAATGTGTAAGATTGTTTTCTTTCACAATGATTTACAAAAAATATTTCCTTTTTTGAAAGGATTGCTTTTATATTAACTTGAATTTTTACCAAAAAATCTGTTTTTGTCTAGCTGTAAAATCTTTTATACTTCTTTAGGTGAGACTATTTCTTATTAATGAATTTAAAGGAATCATTTTCTCCAGATTATTTAGGAAAACTGTCATGAAATGTAAAATTTCAGAACCTCTTTTTACCTAATCTAGTTTTGCAAAGAAAACAATTTTACCAGAACTTCCCACCTAAAAACAAATACCATTTCTTTAGATATAATCTATTAAGAAACCAAGGGGACTTATGTTGATTTCTTGATAAAGGACAATTAATATAAATCAAAAATAAACAAGCAACAAAAAACTTAAATCCACACTTTTCTAAATAAGGAGGGTAATGATAAAGGAAAAGGAATAAGTGTTTTCTTTTAATAGCTTAATGAGAGTCACAGGAAAATAAAGACCTATTTTACTATTAAAGAAAAGTACTCATCTACAAAAAATTATAATGAGAAAACTTCTGCTGAGCAGGCTAGCAATGGGTATCCCCTAGGACACAGAACACTTAATGGGTTTTCAGATCTGTTGTAAATGTTCTTTTTTTTTTTCTCTATGCTCTATCTGTGTTGTGCAAAATGTCAGGTTTTCTTCAACTTTCTTTTCTTCCTCCTTAGAAACTCTTTTCCTTTGTCGATTGTTTAGAAGCAGAAAATATTACCTTTCTGTACAAGAAGTGAAAGTTAGTTAAAGATACTAGAATTCAAAGGCTGCAAAGATTATACCAAATATAGACATAGGCCTTTTAAACTATCTAGTCTGATCCCAATCTATAAAGTTTCAACTCAAATTATATCAGCGCTTTGGAAATAAAAGAGGGGATTAATTAACCATTAAAGTAGGAGAATCAAAAGATCAGCTGACATCAGCATTAAATTGTCTTTTACCCCAAGAACTACCCTTTTAAAAAATATAGTTAGAGAATGATTAATCGTGAGGTGACTTTTCTGGAGAAGTTTTGTTCTGAGTCTTTTAGTTTTGAAAACTTAATTTCCCTGACTTTTAAAATAACACAATAAATTAGCTAATTTAAATTCTATTTTATTGAAAGCACAATATTTGCTATCACATTATCTGGCGCATTGCTGATTGCTCTGCCTTTCATTGAGAGTCACTGGGGAAATTTATATCTCAGCAAAAGAAAATTCTGTAATTTTGCTTCTGTTATTGATTATAAAACCGAGCAATATGAGAATCAGGAGAAAACTCAAAAGTCTACAAAGGAACATCAGTCACTTGGTTTGTCTGAGTTAATTGTTAACTTCAGACATTCAGTTTGTGTTGCGTTAGCCTGAGTTTACTTACCAAATTTAGAAGTAGTTTTAAGCATTATTACTGCATATACAAAATAGACAGATAATTACTCTCTGTTGAATATTTTAATATGTTCCTCTGTAATACAAATTTTAATGATAGAGAATAAATTAAATTTGTATTACAGGAAGAAGGAGAATCTACACACTGGTGCTTCTTAATTGTTGACAAAGGAAACCTAACAAAAACCCATGGATTCAATGGGAGTATTAATAAGCCAATCAACAGATGGCTAATTGTACCACTGAAAAATGCAAATAAATTAATTCTCACCTGCTCTTATCTATTGGGAGATAAAAGTGGAATTATTGCTTTCTATCTCAGTATATTTATGTAATTTATGTGCCAAGATGTTTTAGTGAAATAATCTGAAGTAAATAATAAAAGACTATAAAGGAGTATTCTGAAATTTTGATAGCACAGAGCATCTTCATTTTGTTACAGTTCTAACAACACCTTATATTATTAAACTTGAAATTCAGAGCTACTTAAGTCTTTGTTTTATTAGCTTACTTGTGTCAGTTAGGTTACTACAGACATGCTATAGTAATGAATCATTCCATCATCTCAATGGTTTAAACAAGGAAGATTTCTGTGTCACTCACATTCATGCCCATTGCATCTCTGCTTCACATCCTCATCATCCCAATACCCCATTGGAAGGAGAAGCTTCTGCTAAAGCTATTCTGGTGGCAGAGAGAAAGGAAAAATGGAGGATCTAGAGGATGCTCCGAAAATATTTGCTTAAGCGTGTCTTATGTTACTTCCGCACACATTAACTGGCTAAAGAAATTCACATGGCCAAACCTGATGTCAGTGAGAGGAGAAGTAACATTTTTCCTACAGGGATAGTTTGTGCAAGAAGGTATAGCAAATATTTATATTATAATGTGGTCAATGCCATAAGCATTTTTCTAAAATCAATTTATGAAACTTCCCCCCAGTCCTGAAACAAAGTTCATAAGAAGCTCAGAAAAATTTTGAGTAACCATGGCAAAAAGTGAGAAAACACTACAGCACATTGTGAAAAAAATACTGTCATATATTTATGTCTCATAATCTGGCTTAAAGGCACAAGAAACTGATATTAACATTCTAATGCTTTTCATAAGATCAAGAGTAGGAAAAGAAATTTTATTAGATTAGCACTCTGCTTGTAGTTCTGGTCTAATACTTGTATGACTACATTTAGAAGAATGTAATGAGCATCGGTTCAGTTCCTATTCTGATTTTTTTTTACTCAGTAACATTGATAAATATATGGATAAATTACATAAAGAAGTTTGTTTAATTATGTACAAATGAATGAAAACTTTTAGAAATAGGGAAATGATATGAGTGCCCCAATATTGCACATAAATAGGTAGTAATAAGAAATGTTTGTATTAAATCCATATTTTAATTCTAGGATGGACTCCTTTAGAATCATTGGCAATATTTTAAGAGCATCTCCCTGTTTACTATATACTAAAGCAATGTCAGTGCAAAAAGACATTGTTCCAACTATGAAGTCATCCGTAGAGCCTGCAAATTTGTCACTCAACACAATCAAGACTAGGAATGAAGCTCCAAAAACTGGGGCTGGCAACTGGCTATTGCTAAAGTTAGGACATGGCTCTAGCAGCGCATTCCCAGTGCCTGACGAAAATGGTTTTGAGTCTTTAAACTCAAAAGAAGAAGAGTAAATTTATGTGTGTTTTAACTGATATGTCATTTGCAACAAAGTTTAATACCTGAGTAAATCTTGGTTTCTGTATCGTATCCTATCTCTATCTCCTTTATTTCTTGGTTAAGGATGCTAGACCCTAATTATCTATAGTACCTAGCCAAATAAAGAGAGAGAGAAATATAGTAATTACACTCCAAAATATGTTCTTCCTTTTGTACTTTGGGACCAAAAATCCAAAGTAAGAAAAAATAGTGTATTAGTTTGAAGCAAATTCTAATTTGATGTCTTAAATTATTGTCTTTTCAACTAAGAAATAATTTATGTAGTCTTCAGATAAATTTGGAAGAAAGAATCTATACATGCAAGAGTCGAGTGCTGAAAATAAGGCACTTGTGACTTAATCTTAAGTGTATTTATATTTTACTTTACTGTCTACATATGTGCTTTCACGTACTTTCTATGACTATGCCTATGCCTCTCAATCATTGGGAGGATTGAAGACACAGTAATTCAGAAAACTGAACAATTTACCATAGTGGCAAAGAACTTTTTAAAGAAAGATGAGACTAAGACAGAAATTCAAGGTGAGGGCTTATTCTAACCCTAGCCAAGACAGCATACCTTTAGCCTCCCCAGCCCTCACACAGAACACATACACACAGGCACACACACATACACACACACACCAAAGAAGCTTCAACAGTAGACACTCTGAGATTTTTTTGTTAATGTGTTTAGATATTGTGTTTCAAATATCATTCAAACCAAGTATTCTCTTTTTTCTTTCCTGTCAGTGGGCTTTTCAGGTATAGTCATAATTATTTTGAAATATCAGTGGACTAAACTATGCTCAGTAGGAAATAAGAATAAAAGAAATAAATACAATAATTTCATGTGCAACCAAATAATGAAGGTAGAAAGGAGAACTTTAGTACAATATTTTAATATCATTATAAGAATTAACAGAAGATAAATGCTTCTTGGTATCAAAAAATTTCCAGCTTCCATGATATTAGAATAAGATGGTGACTTTTTAGATTATCAGATATTGGGCACAAGAAAGTGCAGGATTTTTATGACAATACAGCTCTCTAAATAGGCTATGCTGCGTAATAAGCAGACCTCTTTTTGAGCATTCTATTATTCATAATGAAAATAGATAAGCAATAATAATGTATGCACATTATTCCCCTTCACAAGAGCAATCATTCTCCCAGGGACCATATAAAGATTTACAAAACTGTCACATGAAAAAGACAATAAATTGGCTACTCTAGAAATTACTGTGTTAACTGGAACTGCCTTGTCATTTCTGCCTGAAGCCAACTTTTCTAGCTGCAAATGACAAGGGAAAATAATCAATGTAAGAGAAATCTTAGATTTCAAAAGGTAAAACCGCATTTGCAATGCCTTTCTGAAAAGAATATACTTTCAACTAGAATTACTTGAAAACTTGAATTCATTACCTCAAGTCCAATGAACAGTATGTCTCAGGTACCCATATTGTACTCTGAAGACAAATCCCTGAGCTTGTCCACTTAGAACCTTATATATGAGCTGCCTTTGACACTCAAATGATATCAGACAGGTCTTTCAAATTCATTTGCCTCTTCTCTGGAGTAAAGATCTTAAACTCTTATACCAAGGGTATTAGTTTGGTATCTTTCCAACTCATTTGACTAGAGGTCAAATCAGATTCTGCTAGTCTGAAAACAGAATCACTGGCCTCAGGATTAAAATCATTACAGGTGCTTACTAAATGTCTCAAGGAAAACGATCAGTTTCATCCTCCTCATTGTTAATGGAGCTGATTATGTGGAAGGGAAATTATGCTTTAAAAACTTTATATAAATCAGTCCCTTGAATCTTCATACCACTCTATGGGGTAGATGTTATCATCATTGTTATGCCCATGAAGGAATAGCAAATAGAATGTAATGACATAAGCATATTGATTCTGAATCCATATTCTAAGTAAAGAGAAATGGAGGATAAGAGCCAGATATAAAAGACATGTTATGGAAAGACATAGAAAAGATATAACGTGATACACTGTAAGCAAAAGTTAAGGGACCCAGTGAACGGGAGAAAAGCATGCAAGCTTTAAAGTTATTGGTGTACTTAGTAGCAAAGTTGACTGAACTCAGAGACCAGAGTTTAAATTCCAGTTCTACACTTTATTAGTTATATGACTTTGAACAAGACCCTAAACTTATTCATATGCAAATCATATAGTAAAATTATTACTTCTTATGGTTCTGAGACTTAAAACCAACTGAGTTTAGTAAAATAATGTACATAGGATGCTTAGCATGGTCTGAATATTTTCTCTATACACTGCTTTCTGATGTCTGATATGTTTGGCTGTGTACCCACCCAAATCTCATCTTAACTGTAGCTCCCATAATTTCCACGTGTTGTGGAAGGGACCCAGTGCGAGGTAATTGAATCCTGAGGGCAGCTCTTTCCTGTGCTGTCCTTGTGATAGTGAATAAATCTCAAGAGATTTCATAGTTTTATAAAGGGGTGTGTTTTCCTGCACATGCTCTCTCCTGCCTACCAGAATGTCCCTTTGGCCTTTTTTTTTTTTTTTTTTGTCTTCTGCCATGATTGGGAGGCCTCCCTAGCCATGTGGAACTGTAAGTCCATTAAACCTCTTTCCTTTATAAATTACCAAGTCTCAGGTATGTCTTTATTAGGATCATGAGAACAAACTAATACAATGTCATATTTTCTTTATAGCTTCTTTAATATTGGTTCCTAATTTTCAATAACATGCACTATTGCCAGATTAACATTCCATTATTTTGTGTATCATCATTCCTGGCTCAGTATTACTTAAATGCCTGCAGCTTAACATCAAAGATATCACCTTGGCATTCCACCTATTTCACAATTTATTGTGATATAACAGTAAGAACACTGCATATGGGGTTAGTGAGTATGTTTAAAGAGAAGCCTTAAGCTATTCACTGTTACTTGATGACTTTGAGTAAGTCTATTTTAGTCTATGTTTTCCTTTCTGTAAAATGTGTTATTTTTTTCCTGATCAGACTCCTCACAGATGTAATATAATGTTCAAACTAGATAACTCACCTGAAAACTCTTTGAAAGCTGAAAAAGGGATATACAAATGTTAGGTAGTAATGGAAAAAGAATAAGCTTTGAAATCTAGTACAAACCCAGTTTAAATTCTGCGCTTGGTCCTTATCAGCCTTGTGGAAGTCACTGACTCTTTGATTCTTAATATTTATAAATAGAATTGGGAAGAATAATATTTATTTTCAAAAAAGAAAATCTTACTGCTGAATATTGCTACTTTGGCTTTTGACAGAAGTTTATCTTATCTATAAATCTACAGGTTGCCTCTAGGACTTGGATATTGTTTTGTATTAATATCATTATTATTTATTTTACCATGCCTAATACCAGCCAACATACAATATTTGCAACACAAGCAAAGAAAAATAGTGAGGATTAGTGATTATTATTCCCTGTGTTTTTAGTCCTCATCCACTCTGATTCTATTAGGTTTCTGAATAGAAACCTAACAAATTTATTGGAGTCTAAGGATAAAAATGAAAAGGAGATTCTTTTATAGTCCGTGACGATTTAATTATGAAACTATAGGGAATGAAACTGTGTTTATCATGACACGATTTCATTGCATTCAATGTGTGTAGAAAATGGATGACAGGGAGGGTTACGCAGCTGTCATAAGAGGGGAAGAAGTGGGTTAGCTGCCAGCAGTGAGGGCAAGCATCAAACATTGGCTTAGCTTTAAACTGCAGAGAAATATAAAGAGCTGACAAGACAGCCTCACTTGCAGCAGGAAGACATTAGTTCTCCACTTTGAACCAAAGAATGCGTAATGATGCTGAATGCAAAAGGCAGGGTCACAAATAATGATAATAATGACAGTAATATGACAGGCTCAAAGAGTAATGGCTAAGAACTACATATCAAAGAAACAGCTTAAAGTGGATTGTATGAATTATTTTCCTGGTTTTTAGCACCATGTTGGTACATCTTTTGCAGTTGCTAAGAGAGAATGTATTTCAACTATGGAAACAAATTAAATTACAAATGCAAATTGACAAATATAATTTCATACATATATTTTAATTTCACACATCTATAAAATGTTGTAATAGGAACCAAGTGTTAGATAATAATTTCTTATTTAGGTGGGGAATTTGATAGTGTTGTAGAATATACAAATTAAATGCTTCATGAATATGCATTGGGTGTGTGAAAGAAAGATACTTGCAGTAAGAGTTTTTAGTGCTCATTCTTCAAAACAGATACACATAAATAAACTTCATTTATGCTTGTTACATATTTTGTAAGCATAATGCTGCAAGTCTCTCTTACCAAACCTTAAATCTGTGTAGATTTTTGTTAAATGTGACTGGAAGCAACTAAAAATGTAGTTGAGATTCAATGGCCTGTTTTGTGAAGAACATTCATCATAGTTAATAATAAGATCCACATGCCCCATTGCATTTGAACATTGTGTGTGTGATTCAAACGCTGCTTCTCCTTCGTCCCCATTTTAAGCTCTCAGTTGCTCACCATGTTGCAAACACCCTGGCCCATTTTAGTTTCTGGAAGTTCGTGACTCTTCCCACAGTGATGGCTTTGCTCATTCCCTTCCCTTTGTGAAAGATGCTCTTTCCCAGCTCTCTACCTGGCAGACTCTTCTAAATCTCCACTTCAATATTCCTTCTGCAGAGGGTCCTCCTTTAACCATCCTTATCAGTAACATCCTTCTTTTTTCTTCTCTTGTGCAAAATCCCAGAATTGAAATGTATCCTTTTAGAACTAAGACAACGTTTGGTCTACTAAAGGCAAATTCATTTTGTCTTTAAGAATATTAGAATACTTCCACAACTTTCAATAGTATCAAATTGTCAAAAATACTCAAGAAGCTTCTATTTAATAGACAAAACAAAATGACATGATACGCTTTGTTTATATGTGTATATGTGTCTATATGTGATATCAAAGAGTTACCATCATAGGATATGAATCTAAACTGGTAGATACACTGTTATCTTTACTTTCTTTTATTAACTAATCTTGTCTGAATATTGATATTCTAAAAACAATTTTAAGGGAATGTTAGCTTAATAAAATTCAAAATTCATTTTTTTTGTACTCGTCTCTGAAATTGCCCCCCAAATGTCAATTGTTTACTAGGACATGTTATGAGCCAAAAATTTTAGTATTCTCAAAAATCCCTCCATGTTTGATATTATAGGCAAAATGCTTTCTTTCTTCAGGCAGCCATGGATACCCCATTCACTATTTTGTGTGTTGTCTTTGTTATACAGTGTTATTATTAAAACTATTACAGTTTTTGACTTTGTTATTGGATCTTGGTACTTATTAAACAAAATTTAATTAACGATGGTACAGCCATAAAAGAAAGCTAAGTTATCTGATTAATACTACCAAAGACTGTAATAATGAGTTGCTATTCTAAAATGTATTTAGCAAAATTTAATATATAAATGTGTATTTAATTTGGTTTAGACACTTGTGATGATAATAATATGTATATTGTGATAATGTAAGATTGTATTTTCCAGTTATTTCATGATTATTATGGAGTCCATAAAAAAATTTTGCCAGTTGCTCAATGCAACACCTTTAAGGAGTTGTATAATTTGCTTAAATGAAAGTCTTAAGATGTAATATGAAATTATGTTGAATACTACAGAGGAAATTTACAACCAAATTAGGACACATAGAGGTATTTTATTCAGTTTCAGCAGAATAATCAGAAAAATATATGGTTAGAAAAACAAAAATGTCAGGAAAACATGTTATTTGTTTTTGTTTTTTTTTTTCCTTTACAGTTTTCAATGTCTTCTTTCCACAAAATATAGTCACAAGTAAGTCCAATAAGAATTTGACTAAGGGCTAGGAAATTAAAATGGAAAGTTAACAGTATTGGAATTGGAAGGAAGAGGAACTCTGAGGACAGCTAGACAACTGTCAGAAGTAATTATTCAGTAATTTTATCCAAACTAAGCTTCAGCTTTATTTACTGCAAACTCAGCAGAACTTGATCAATCTGGATAACCTCACATACTTTTTACTAGAGATGACACCAATTTTGTGAAAAAGTGTATTTCCAAAACCAACTGAACTAGCTTCAAAGTAAGTACTACATGGTAGAACAAACCTGTTAGCAGTTCGTTCATGGTAATAGCTTTAATATAAAAATTTTAATTGTCTTACATAATTATACAGTGCAGGAACTGTTGAAAAAATTACTAAATTTCCCCAAAATGTCCTTTAAATCACACTAAACCTATTATTCTGTTACTTTTGAAAATTTAGTAGATTACCAAAGGTTGGGAAGTAATTGATTGTCCAGAAGTCTATATGTGGAGCACACACTCGTATAAATACCTTAGACATATTAAATAATTCTCTGAAAACAGAGCCAAGCAAATCTTAAAGTTCTTTGGAAAAGGGAAAGTCTAGGCACGAAAAATTGCAAATTTCTTGAAGGCAAGAGTCATCTCTCACTTATCTAGATATCTGTGGTGCTTAGCACAAAGTAGCTCTGTTGTTGAGCAAATTTAAAAAGTGGATGCAATACTAAGACTTATTCACATGTGAACTCATCGGGTGTTTTTTCTCAGTTAATATTCCACAAATATCTGTTTAAAATTGACTAGTAAATGTTGAATAGCCAGGAACTGTACTCTAATTAGAATAGAAAACTATTAATTATAAATAATTGTCTTTTCTGCTTTAAAATCTATCGAGCATTTCTTGGTATTATTCTGTACTTGATCTGAAGCTACGTAATTTCAAATAACAACATACTAACCCATTCTGTCCTATAATAGTGAAAACCAAAATCATCCTCTTTCTTAGAACACTATCCAATGGTCACTATCTATAAAGCTTAAACGAGAAAAAAATCTTATTTAGATTCACTCCTAAGATCTATGTATCAGTCCTTGTGTCATGTGCTTGGCTTTTTGCCTGGATTAGATAACATATTTTTAAGATGTGGTTTTTCTGCTAAATAGTAAATGATTGTCAATTGAAGTTTCTTGATAATTATTCTGCTAAAGGAAAAGAGACCAATTCTCTTTTAGTTTTCTTTTTATCCAAAGCCATTTCTCAACTGTATCAGTTTTCCATAAGGAGTCATCTGACATTCTTAGTAGCATTACTCCAGATTCAGTGCATGGTATCTTTCTATTTTCTCAGACGAATATCTATAAAAGAATTAACACATTTTTTTGGAGTAGGTTATGCTGCTCTTTTTCTCAATCATACTGTTTCTCTAAAAAGACATTTTCTTAGAATGTTTTAAGTTTTTACTTAAAAATTAAGGATCAACAACTGTTTTCAGCAGCATTCTGGCCCAGGACTGTGCAAATAGAGTAGGGGGAGGATGGTTTGAGTGAGAAGAGTGCTCTGGAAAAACAGAATCTTATTTTGATCAACATCTGTACCACATGAAATATGTTTTCAATTTGAAATGGGGAACTTGGTGACATTGCCAAAGAACTTTGTACATTGTTGGCAATTTTTGGGGGGCCAGAATTGTACATAGATTAAAATTCCAACTTTCTGCCAGAATACCATGATGACTGTATTTTGCATTTTGCAACCTGATTTGGGAGTTTGGCAAACTAATTCATAAACTAATAAAGTTAGAAGCATTTCAAATGGGTCACCCGAAAATCATCTGCCTTTAGGCAGTGTGTTTTAAAACATTCTGTGGGTCTTTCCATTTCAATAGACATGGAGAGTCTCTCACAAATATGTCTAATTTGAATATATCTATATGAGGATTTGATGAATCTGTCATTAATTCAACATATTCCTTTCATAAATATAAAGTCTTTATATTAGCTATATTTATGTCAATTACACATTTTCAGGATTGTGTGAATCATGACACAACTATGGGTTCAATATATACATATTATATGGTGAATAAAAAGACTTCCCCAAGCATTTTCATGGTCAATGCCAAAAAACGGATTTATATTTTCTATTTCACACTTTACTTGGATACTCACTGAAATTCCAGCATACTTTGAAAAGTGTATTAGTGATGCAAAGACTTAGGTAACTATACTCATTATAAACAACAACAAAACCTCATTAACAGCTATATGGGCAACCCTTAGGTGCCTTAATTATTCATGGATCTTAGACATCAGGACAAAGTGAATCCATGTCCACCTTCTCAGGATTTACTCTGCATTGAGAGAGTTACTTCAACAGTAATTCTGTTTCTAGGACAGTTTTGAAATAGTCTTTTTACTTAATAGCCTCACATACATTTATCCTTAAACTTTTTGTGGTGCAGTCTTTACTAATGTGTTAGAATTTATGTAGCCCAGTTGATTCTCTTGCTATTCCTCTACCATGAATTGTTCTAATATGGGATTCCCCATGTCACTCTCTTTGCCTACACAAGTGTCACACATATGTCCAAGTCTCACTTACCTGCCTCATTCAGTTCTCTGCTCAAATTTTTCCTCCTGGAAAGGTCTTTCTGATGATCTGATTCAAACTAGCATACACATTCTTAAGTCGACCTCATCCCCTTAGCCTGTTTTAGTTGGCTTGATAGCGCTTGGCTTCACTAGATACTACACTACCCGATTAGTACTATATTTATTTATTTCCTTTACTACAATGTAAGTTCCATTAATGCAAGCGTTATGTCTGTTTTTTCACTACTTTATTCCATGATCTAGAGGAGTTCTTGGCATGTAAAGGGCATTCATTATTGTCTGTGATGCAATTTAACCCAGGACACTAAATTTATTTTTAACTTAATATATTTGTCCGTTAAAGAAGATTATTTTACTTCACAGTCTTTAGTTCAGAATATATTTATTTGCAGTGATTATCAGAGATGCATAGGTTTTGTTAGGATTCAATTATTCATATGTATTTGTAGGTACCAAAATTGTATGCATCAACATTTATTAGATCCTACTTCCTTTTCCCTCATTAAGAATAAATAAAAATATGGAATTCATGTGTAACACTGACTTATAACACTTGGACTAACAAACCCATAAACCTGCTGGCTGGCTCAGTAGTAATAGACATAAAAATTATTTATAATATGGCTTTTCATTTAAAATATTTTAAGGTACATCTACTAGATTAATAATTGACTTTATTTTATTTTTTGTGTGAGCAACATGGCTATTTATTCGCCCTGGTGCAAGTGGGCTAAGGCAGAAAAGGGCATTAGCAAAGGGCAGTGTGATAGGAGTTGGTTTTATAGGTTTGGGTAGTTTTTTGGGGGGCTAGGGTTTCTAATATTTCACCCTTAATCTGGCTCCTGTTCTCTGCTCAAACCCAATCTTGTTAATAGAACTAAGTGGTTGCTTGTAGATACCACACACTTCCTCATACACCATAAAAACAAAAGCTATCCCTCCACACAATCACAGACTTTAATGTTTTACTTCACACAGAATGGCTTAATAATGTGTAAAGTGTATTTTATTTCTAGTTTTATTTCTCCTAAGTGAAGGTAAGTTCAGTCATCTTGAAATGTTAGTCCTTTAAAATGGGATCTATGATATAAAATAGAAAAAGAATAATTGCATTGCCATATTATTGATCCATAATTTATAAAATATTTTCATTTTTCACAGATGTATTTTACCATAATATTAAATTTTAGTAAAATAAAAATGCATTTGCTTAACAATAGTAGTTTTTCCTGAGATGAAATGCCTGGAAGTAATAAAATCACTTGGTGATATATTCTGTTTTCCCTTATAAATAAAATATCTCTAAGGGACATGACTTTCAATAGTGTAAGCCAGTTCTATTTCTCATCAGCCTTGAAATTGGTAAGTATTTTGTTAACAACATGCAATGAGACGTTGTGCTCCAGGACCTTCTGATGATCCATTTTCTTTTCGCT
>NW_016107461.1:2478804-2489903 GCF_001604975.1 Cebus imitator | reverse complement strand
AAAATCTATTCCATAGGCAGAGCAGCTTCCATTTTCTTAAAGTGATTTTATCTTAAGATATCAATAAAATCAGCTAATTTAGGAAATTCTAGAGATGACATTGAGAGCAACAACAATACGCTCCTTAGAACTGAGTAAGCAAAGCCCTGTGTCATGCTGCCACGCCATGCTCAAAGAACTGTGGCTGGGGGATCACATGCAGTTATGATGGCATAATTGCAAGAGTATTTTCAATATGCACCTGAATGAACGTAATGTTTTGTCACAACACAGATCCAGAAGAGCCGAAAGGAGTGTGTTCTGCAGTGAGTCAGTCTATGCAACCCTACCCTCAAAATCTGAGAGATTGAAGAAAGCAGCTGACATATCCAGTTGCTCAGAAAGAATCATTCATTCAATAGGGACTTTATCAACAGAAGCCACACTTGTGCCTCAGGCAGTGGAGAGACAAAACGGTGGATCCCTACACCATTAACCCCTAGCCCAGGGCTTATATATCACAGGGAAGAAAGGTATAGGATAATTGAAGTTGACTCCTCAGGGAAGTGCAAAATGCTATGTGAATCTGCCTAAGGTCAGGAGTTGCAGTTAGTACAAGCTCGTACACAAGGAACCATACATAAACCGGAAATACTAGAGGCATTTCCAGAACTGGGGTTAATCAGAAGTCAACATGGAAGATGAGCATCCAAGATGGAGTTGCTCTTGCCTCTACAGAGTAGAGTAACTGTATTCCAGGAAATCTAATAAAATTTGACAGGGGATGGATTAAAATTCAGGTCATAATTTTATGTGTGAACTTGCAAATCACCACTAACCATTCATTTGTGGGGATTTTTAATCTGTTAATTTGCCTATGATCCCTCCTCCTCATAGTGCACCACATGTCACTTTAATACTTCAATGAATTAAATATTAATTTCCATTTTAAAGTGAGACCTTCATTTCACAGATTTCTGGTTTATTTTGGTATAAATATTGGCCTTGCTTTAGTAGAAGAGATTTCCAAAAAGAACCAAAGACTAGAAATTGTCCTATGAGAATCCTATCAAGTTCCTAAACTGGGCTTGATTAGTGAAGGGAATAGTAATTCTCTATTTCACAAAGAATTCTTAGAGAATAAGAATACAAAATCTTGGCATCAAGTTCCTTCTCCTTTATTCATAGCTATAATCATGTTTATCATCTTACATTTAGCTCTGTTCTAAATTATAGAGTTTATATTCTTGAGGACATTGAGATGCTTCAGTTTCTTAAAAAATGTATTCTGTTTTGAGTTACACAAATCAATGAACATGTTCCTGTATTTGGAGAAGAAATGTATACTATTATAATTCACAGAGAAATATTAAAACATGTTGGCTCATCACAGGTGACAAAAAAAGAGAAAAATCAGATCATTATCTTACATTCAGTGTTTAAGCCTAAAGGAATATCATAATTTAGATTAAACCCACATTATACTTCCTAATCTGAAACAAAAAATAATAACCTCAACATTATTACATAACAAAATAATTCTGGCATATACCTCAACCTCTGGGTGGGTGTTAATTTACATATTGTTAAAATTCCTATTCAATATGGTATGGTCGGTATTAAAGAAGAGTATTCACAACGAATATTAGGTTTTGGGCAGATATTAAATTACAAATGTTCTGAGATTGTGAAGAAATTTTTTTAAGTCCTGTTATTTAAGACATAACTATGACTCCTGAAAACAAAGGTTTGTCTTGGCTAAAACAGCATGTACAGTTTCTTTAGAATTATGCAGCAGAGTAATCAATAAATTAAAGACACATATGTAGAGTGGAGCTTTTGCTATCATTCTTTCAACCCACCATTGGACTTAGAGAATTTTGGGCTGCGTCCTTAGAGAAAATCAGACCCAGACATTTTCCATAATTAGCTTTAATTCATTGCTGCTTCTATAAGACTGAGCTAAAGCTGGTCGTCAGTGAACATATTCTACTGGGAATTTCCAAACATTTATTCCTAGGATGTTTAAACAAGCTTCATAATAAAGTTAGACCCCTCAGATCAACCTAGTCTAGACTCATTATACTCCAGGGAAGCCCAAGAACTCTGACAGGTTAGGAATGCACTAAAGTGACTTTAAAATACCTGTTCTGGCAAGGATCCATATTCACATTTTTAAAAAGAAAATGATGCTGCCTATATACAGTTCAATTAGTCATACCCTATTGACAAGTAGAGACTATTCTCAATTGGGCATATGAAGAACATAGAAAGATAAAAATCAATATTACACTAGAATACAAAGTATTTTAAATAAATATTTTAATTCTATTGTTGACATTTACAAGTAGAAAGCATACAGTATGTTACAAATATCAAAATGTGAAAAATATGAATGTTACATAAGTAACAAATATAAAAAAAGTATTTTCTTACCTTCCCTGAAAGTAAGAAAACTATTCAGCATAGGAAAATATCAGTATCAAAAACACGGCTTAGGTGTAAAAAAGGTTTTTACACAGTATTAAAAAAAATGATCTACAAAATGACTGAAAGTAAGTGTTGAAATCTGATTTCATATAAATTATAAAAACTGGGTACTTAGAGTAAATGTTGTCTGGTTGGAAAATAAGTCCAATCATAGGCTTTCCTTAGGTCAATTCTTTAAAATAGTAAAAGCATAGAAAAAATTTTCAATAAATAACTTTTAAGAGTGTCTCTTAGAAGTGCTGCTGAGAACTTCATCTGCATAGAAAGGTGGCAGTGTTCTGGGAACAACATGCAATCACTCTGTTCCTAATGGAAGCCTGATGAAAGTCAGGAGACTAGAATCATTTGCTAAAGGATCTAGAAGTTTTCAGACAATTCTACAAGAAAACATTAAAGTGCTGAACAAAATGACTTAATTTCAGTACCCACTGTCATGTACAATTTACTCAAATAGACATTTCTGAGCAACATCAAATATGGAAATGATCATTCTGAAAAGTGTTAATATACCTAATCTTCATTCCACGATAGGAGGGTTCCTTTCTACACTTGACAAGGATTGGTTTAACATCCAGGATCTTGCAATGCAAAATATAATTATAATCATACAATGGAAACAATACACATACGCCACTGGGAAAGCACAAGTTCTTTTCTGCAATGGTAAAGGTATCAATTTTTAAAAATCACAAATCAAACACTGCTAAATAAGAAAAATCTTCCAAATGCTGCATGCCACAAAACTAGTTACAAAACACAATGCATGCAGAGAAATAAATTCAACCACATATGTTTAAATTAAGAGTAGCTGTGAGTCTGTTTCAGCAGCATTGTGGTTATTATTTTTAAAGGTTCCCTTCTACCACTAGTCCATACTGGCCTGTTTTTCAAACATGACCCAACCTAGTTGGCAACTTTACAACGGTTTGAGCATTTGTTTTTATATTTGTATAGTGCCAGTACATAAACCTCAAACATACTGTTCTGCTTCCCCATCTTTGGGGCCTGGCTTAGTTGTCCCAGCTTTGCCTTCTTCATTTGCTGCTGCTTTTTCTGGAAGAGATGCCAAATCTTTAAAAACATCTACATAATGGCCAAAGCCAGGGCCCCAGTTCAAAAGGTTGTCCCAGTTGAAAGTCCCTGCTTGCTGCCCAAACTTCATGGGCAGCGTGTTGTCAGCAGCGCCTGGTGCCGCTGCCTGGGTGCCCACAGGTCCTCCCTCGGCCTTGCGGCCATGGTACCTTCGAGGCTTCAGTCTGGCTCCATAATTATCTTCATCATCTGCATCAGATTCATTGACTTGAGATAATTTGGGCATCCTGGAAGTATATACCATTGGCTTCTCCCTGTCATATTCCATTTCTGAGCAAGTGAAAGACTCATGGGAGTCACTATCAGAAGAGGATTCTGGAGCTGGAATGCCATCAGCTGGATTCCGTGTTCTAGACAGTGGCCTTCTGCAGTCCTCCTCTGAAGAAGACCTCCCATGGTCTGCACTGCAGATACTTGGGTTTCTAGGGCGAGGCGTGTTGAGCCTCTCGACTTCTTCGATGGAGAGTCCGACTGGAGGAGAAGATTCCAGTGGAATCTGCCCAACTGGCTGCTTTAGGCGACTCCCTGGTCTAGAACCATGTGATGCCATGGCCTGAGGACTCTTGCTTCTCCTTCCCAGCCTTGTGGCATAGTTGAAAATGCCAGGTTGGCAGGTGTCACCATGCATTTCCAAAGTGTTACCATCCCTTATAGGAAGATGCAATTCCCTTGCTGGGCTGTTTCTATAGAAAGTAGAAGATTTGGAGAAAGGGGCTGGACTGTGTCGGGACAGAGGGTTAGGAGTTGGGCACGCCGAGTGGCTTAGGGAGCTGGTTCTCAAACCTTGACCGTATGAAGGCTGGTAAGTCAAACTGCTTGCTCCTAAGGGCATGGGGGATTGCCTTGCAAAGCCTAGGGGACTGTGCCTCTGGATTGAAAATTTTGGTGTGTGGCTGCGGAACTGCTTGTAGTGTTGGATGATGTCTGCATCCGAAGGGGCAATGCTGCTGGCATTGTCAATGTCATAGTGCTCTATCTCCTGCTCTGGAGATGCCAGAGGGGCGCTAGGGATGGTTTCTGAGTTGTGAGGAATATCAGTTTCATCATAGATAAGGTAGGGGTTTTCCCTTTCAATGATATCTGGTTTTGGGTTTCCTTCAGGCTGCTTCCTCACGGTCATGTCATCCCCGTAGGGAGGGATATTGTCGGGGTCATCAAAAGCAACGTTCTCACTTCCCTTTTTCTTCTTCTCCTTTGGTTTCTTCTCCTCTTTGGGATTTTTGGCCTTCTTCCCCCTGCACTGGTTACACAGGATGAGGCTCAGGACCAGGAGGGCCAGGACAGTTGCACAGCTGCCCACAATGGCAGGCACAGCCCACAACGGCAGGGAGATCTCTTCGGGGCCCTGACTCAGAACACAGACATGCCCCGCTGGACTTCCAGCTTTGCACACCTTCCCCTGAGGACAGAGGACACCAAGACAGGCCACCACCATCTCACAGGTCCTTCCCGTGTGCGAGTCTGGGCAGCTACAGGTGAAGCCCGAGTGCAGGCCTGGCTCACAGCTGCCACCATTCTGGCATGGGTGGGAGGCACAGTCCCCAGGAGGAACACACCTGTAGGCATACCACTGATTAATGCACAGCAAATCACCCCAGCAGGGGTTACTGGCACAGATGTTTGGGCCACGACAGCCAATCTTCACTGAGGGATCTGTTTTTGAGATGGAGGCCAAGCTATGCTTTCCGCTGAAAGGAAGACTTTCTTCACCATACCACATAGAAGCAATGCAGCCATCAAAACCTGCTGGGAGAAGAAGCAGCAGTAAGGTTTTTTTTTTTTTTTTTTTTTTTTTTTTTATTTTATTTTTTTAAAAAAAAAAAAAAGACTTATGCTACATTGCTGGAAAAGTCCAGAATCACTTGTAAAAAGAAACTTCAGAATCACTTCATGTGAATACCGAAAGCTCCATCTCAGAGCGATCACCCAGTTGAAAGGTAACTAAGCTGTGCATCTTACAACATAACTTAGCAAGGTGTGTAACATTACTATGACCAAACATGGGGCAGGTTGCTTGAATCCCACTCATTCTGAAGATTTATGAATGACTTGGGCAGGCTGAATTTTCTTTTTCTTACTCATTTATTTAATTATCGATTTCCTTTCTTTTGACATTCCATATACCAAAAATTGCATACATACAAATAAAATGTATTTTTAAAAACTTGTAAAGAGCATGAAATAGGCCAACGGCTTCAACTATGAAATCTTGCATTCCCATTGAAGGTGATATTGCACCAAAGGTGTCGAACATAAGTTCTTGGGGAGCAAAAGAAAAATATCTTAGCTATTACAATGGTCTGTAGACCTCCAAAGATCAGATGAAAACATATCACTGGTGTTAACATTTTATGACTTGGGAATGGCAAAGTTTAGACTTTATTAAGTGTCTCCTTAGGGGAAAGATAAAGATAAAATACAAAGTTAAGAAACACTTCATTACACTTGAGTGCACTAACACGCTGATGTTCCTATCTCAGGGCTCAAGAATCTATTTTGACACTACCAAAAAAGCATAATTTATGTTGGCTTGTTTTCTCACAATGTTCTATAATAATTAAATATATAAAAAGGATTTATGACCCAGACTTTAACTTTTATGCCTTAACTCTATTACTCTCACATGCATTATTTTCCTCTTATTTAATGCATCGTTCTACCCTAGTGACATTCTCATCCTTGATATACTTTTTTCTATGAGCTTTTGTGACATCTTTTCCTTTTGTTCCTATACTCCTGATTTTCTTCCTATTACTTAGTCTCCTTTTCTGACTTATTCTCCTGTATATAACCATTGACTCTTAGGGTTCATCAAGATGAGGTCCTAGGCTTTCTTTTCACTCTACACTCTCATGTTAGGTGATCACACCCATGTTCAGTACTTCAGTTAACTGCTTGACACTGACCACTCCTAAACATGTATTTCCAGCTAAAATCTATTTCTGAGTTCCAGCCTATCCATCCAAAAGATTTTTTCAAAGATGATTCCAACCCAAAATGTCCCAAACCAAATATGCTACTTCCCGAGATATGCTGCTTTTGCAGTGTTCTATAGTTTCCTCTCTTGGTGACACTACCCTTCTTTGAGTTGAGAAGTAGAATCCTCCTTGAATTTTACCATAATCACTAACAGTTTGGTTGATATTAGTTCCCAGAATACTTCTTGCCTGTCCATTTCTTCTTAACCCCTTGGCCACCACACTAGTAGGAGCTCACAAGACATCTTGTCCAGATCCCAACTAATTTCTGTTGATCCACTCGTGCCCTCCGCCAATTCATTCTCCATGTTGTAGCCTGAATGATCTGTAATATTACTGCATATCTAACTTGATCCTCCTGTGATGAAAATTGCTAATAACTTCCCATTGCTCTGTAAAGAAGACCAAAACTGCAACAGGTTTAGAAGTTGCTTCATTCTCCAACTTCATTATTTGCCTGTGACATTAGCTCCCAGTGTGCTGTGTTCTATAACTTGGACTTAATCTATTTCTTTAAAAAAACTTTCTATCAACATAAATTAACCTTTCATACACTTTCATCCTTCTCCTTATCATTCAGATTTATGTATACATGTCAATTCCTCAGCAAAATTCCCCTTTCTTTCTCTTTTTTTCACTATATTTTAGAATTCCACATTCTTCCTTTGTATTATTTTGATGCTTGTTCCCATTAATGGACCATGAAGAGAGTGGCTCTGAATGAACAAATAAATGAATAAATGTATACAAAATGCTTGGTGGACAAGCAAAGCATCAACACTCCATGGACTGAGTTACAACCTTGGTAAGAAAGATGCAAGCTGCTTGATGTGGCTAATAGTTTATTACAAACTTTCTAAAGAAAGCTATGACATTTTTAGGATATTTATTATTGATATTATCTCACATCAAACTATTTTTTTAAACATACATTTTGTTGAATGAAATTGTATTATATATGAGATTCATACTAAATGTGTAGATTTTAACTACTCTTGCCACAAGAAAAAAACAATTACTTCTTGAGGTACAATTTTACCTTTCCCTTGTGATTCTACTTAACAGAGGCATTTACCTGCTTGGGCATCTCGATGCGCTTGATTGGGTGGAATTCCTCCAAGCGATATAGTAAGAACATCAAGGCCACCGAAGTCTTGAGTAGGGTGGATAATATCTCTGTTATATGTTCTGTCAACAGACAATACTGTGGCTGTTCCGTTTTTCCCAATTAGGAAAGTGTGCCAGTGGCCGTCTGCAACATACACTTCAGGAATATTTCTCTCCACTTTCCCAGCGATTCCTGCATCTGATGTAAAATGTACTTTGCCATTCTTAATCTATAAAACATATTAAAAATAATATACAATTAAAATATGGTATGCTTAAATAAAAATCATTAATAAAACTAAAGTTTAAATTTTTGACCGATCTACAGAAGATAGAATAGCGGACGAATCTGGTTTTATGAGAGTATACTTACATATCTCGTCCCTACAATTTTAGGCAACACATACTTTTATATTTAATAGTTTCAATGGTTTTCAAAGTATTCTTATCTGTATACCTGATTTTTCAAAATACAATGAATTATTTTCCAGAACACAATTGAAATAGTAAAGGGGTGAATGCCCATTTTAAGATAACTAAATTATACCTTTTTTGATTATTTGTACTTCAATGACAACCTGCCATTGGAGTGTGTTATATTGGTTCGTTTAGTAAAAGGCCTATAGTACGAAAAAACTGTGAAAACCACTTCAAAAAGAAAAATGAATGCTCAGCTAAAAAGGAAAGATAGTTGGAAAATAAAGATGAAAATAATCGTTTTACCTGTCATCTTTTACACACTGGAATTTTGGGAAAGAAAAAGATGCCTATTGTTTATATCATTTATTGGGATCAAAAACTATGATGAATAAAGGCTGAATTCTTAATAATGAGGTGTCTGGGCAAGTCTTCACTTTGGCTCTCTTTTACAACATCTAAGGGATATTTGGTTTATTTTATTTTGTCTAGTAGATAGAACATTGGGTAACAGGATGCGCCCACTCCAGTTTCCAGCTACCAAGTTTCCCGTAACCTGAATAGACCATTTTAGAAAATGAGATAATTTACAAGGCAAGATGAACATTTGGTTCAGGGAGCACAAACCGGTTAACACTGCCAGACAGAGCTGGTGTCTTGGCAGGGGAATGCAGTGGCAATGTTCCTCAAATAACGGGAATGAAAAGATGGATTAGTTTATTTTGTCACTCAGATCAAATGCTATTCTACATGCAACAAACACATCTGGTAAAACTAAAAATCAGTTCATTTGTACTTTACGGAAAAGATGTCTAACACATTTACATATGTTATTCATATAGTCATATTTTATTAAAGCAATTTTTCCAGATAATAATACATTTTAGTACCAAACTAAAAAAATTAAAAACCCAGAAAATTCTAGCTAAATGACAATAACATTTCACCAAATGGGCAACATCTCCTGACACTCAGTAAAAACAGCAATTTTTTTGATTATAGCTAGAGTCCTTTCTGAAAAAAACAAAGGAACAAACAGAAAAAGCCTCCTCCCAGCTCTTTCCTCCAAATTGATTTCATCATGTCCTCTTTTATTCGATAAATTTCTGATGAAAGAGCACTTGGAGTATACCACAAATTGAGGTGGAGAAGAATATAAGTTCCCATTATAACATTCTTAATGCTTTCCTTCTTCCTGGCAGTACTTTGCTTAACACTTATGTAATTCCTAACTTTCAAAACATCATGCTAACTTTTGCTTGGCTTTATTTATTCACAAACAGTCAATGATGAACCACAGGAGCTGAAAAATTACTATCTTCTAGTGACCCAGCAGCCATTGTAATGTCATAGCACAACAAATTACTCACTGCGGGGATACAGGTATAAGCAAGCCTACGGCACTGCTGGTAAGTATAAAAGTATATCACATGCAGTTATGTACAATACCTAATACTTGATGAGGATAATAAATGACTATATTACTGGTTTATGCATTTACTACATTTTAAAAAAATCATTAGTTTAGAGGGTACTGCTTGTAATGATACAAAACATAGCTGTAAATCAGCCTCATCCAGGTCCTTTAGGCAGCATTCCAGAAGAAGGCATTGTTATCATAGGAGATGACAGTTGAATGTTTGTTATTGCCCCTGAAGACCTTCCACTGGTACAGGATGTGGAGGTGGAAGACAGTGACACTGATGATCCTGATCCTGTGTAGGCTAATGTGTTTTTTTGTTTCTTAGTTATTGACGCAAAAGTTTAAAATAAAAATAAAATGAAATAAAAAATGCTTAAAATTGAAGAAAGCTTATAGAATAAGGGTATAAGAAACCAAAATATTTTTGTACAGCTATACAATGTATTTGTGTTTTAACTGTTAATACAAAAAAGCAAAAAGTTAAAGAAATTAAAAGTTTATAAATGAAAACAGTTACAGTAAGCTAAGTTTAACTTATTATTGAAGAAAAAATATTTCTGATAGATTTAGTGTAACCTAAGCATATAGAGTTTATAAAGTCTGCAGAAGTGTAGAATAATGTCTTAGACCTTCACATTGACCTGCCACTTGCTTACTGACACACTGACTCAGAGCAACTTCCAGTCCTACAAGCTTTATTTACAGTAGTGCCATTTGGGCAACACGTGAAACCTCCTCTCCTCAAAAAATACAAAACTTAGCCAGACGTGGTGGCACACGCCTATAGTCCCAGCTACTTGGGAGGCTGAGGTGGGAGGATAAATTGAGCCCAGGAGGCAGAGGCTGCAATGAGCCAAGATCATACCATTGCACTCCAGCCTGCACTCCAACAGAGCAAGACCCTGTTGCCTAGGCTGTCCCCATTTTCCCCTAAAAAATCCTCTATGAAGCCTTTTTACTGTACCTTTTCTATGTTTGCGTATGATTATATAAACAAATACTTGCCACAGTATCACAATTGCATACAGTAGTTAGTCTAGTAAACATGCCATATAGGTTTGTAGCACAGGAGCAATAGACTATTCCATATAACCTAGGTGTGGAGTAGGCTGTACCATCTAGTTTTGAGTAAGTTCACTCTATGATGTTTGCACAAGAATAAAATCACCTAACAATGCATTTTAGGAAATGTATCCCTGTCCTTATGCAACTCATGACTGCATTTATTTGTTCATTTGTTTAATTTGAATCCACATAGCTTTGAATTCATTATTCCAATTCTGTGTCACCTATGTTGCCCACTTAAACAAACAAACATAAAACAATAGAACAGATTTAGAGTAGAAATAAAGTCCCTCATATTACTGTTATTACAGAACATCAAATATGGAGCTATAGGATATACCATGAATGAAAAGAGATTTGTGAAATGCTTTAAATGTTGGTCCACAAAGATTTACACAAGTATGCTTTCCTTTTGCCTTTCTCTCCGAAATTTTTTCTTCTTACTTTTTTCTTTGTTTGAATAGCCCCAACTGATTCTACATAATCTTTTCTTTTACTTTTTTTTTTTTTTGAGACGGAGTTTCGCTCTTGTTACCCAGGCTGGAGTG
>NW_016107461.1:2464066-2478491 GCF_001604975.1 Cebus imitator | reverse complement strand
CCCGACACTGCATTTACCCAATACCCTTGCTCATTTTTCACAAAATGTCCTCATCTTCTGGCTGCTTCTCTCTCTCTCTCTCTCTCTCTCTCTCTGTGTGTGTGTGTGTGTGTGTGTGTGTGTGTGTGTAGGGAAAGAGAGAAGAGAGAGAGAATGATAGAAAAAGAAAAAGAGTCAGACCACGCAAACCGTAAGAAAGAAAGAAAGAACAGGTCAGAAAGGGAACCACCCCCCCAAAAAAAAGAAAAAAGAAATCTTGGAGTCTTGGTGACCAATAAACTAAATAATAAGTAAAAGTCCATCCTATTCTGTAATAAGCACATGATATTCCTGTCATCCAAATAATTTGCCTGCTTACAATAGCTACTTTCTTTCAGTTTATTTAGTTATTCTTAATTCATTGTTTTTATTTTTTCTTACCCATTTTCTTTACCTGCCAAGCCCCTTAATCTTTAAAAAGCTGTTTTTCAAAATTTTCATATAAAACTATGCATTTCTGTCTGTGTTTTTCATTTTTTTATTAATTAACACTTACTTTCCTTTCAGAAAATAAAAAAAATCTTAAGTTATCGCTACAAAGCTAACAAAATCTGGAGTTGAATGCTGTTGGCCTGTTGAAAATACAAGAATTTGTGGTGACAAAAATGGATCCTGACATTCAGGGAAGAAAAAAACTGGTCTCTGATTTTTTTCAACCACATTGTATTTTCACTGAATTCCTTGGCTTAAAGTGATAACATACAGAAATATTTCATATGTCATTTAAATGGCATGAGGACTTGGAAACAGTTTAAGAGATAACACACAGACCTCAATGTCAAAGCCCCTCAAAACATATAAAATACGTTTCTTATAGAGGATGAAGGTTTATTTCTTTCTTTGCTTCTTTACATTGTTTACTTCTAATACCATGTTCAATGAAAATTATAAGTACAAAAAATAACGTTATAGAATGGCTTATGTGTTCTCTTTTACAGTGGTTTTATGAACTCTGCAACTGGGTCCTTTGTTTCAATGGAGGTAAAGTTAAAAGTGTTCTCTTGTAGGGGATTAGGGTAGAGAGTCTGCCATTTGGCACTAATACTATGTTGGGCCAGATAACTGTTGTAAAGTGCTGATGTTTGGCAGCATTCCTGACCTCTACCACTAGACGCCAGAAACACTCTCCCAACTCCCAACTGTGACAATTGAAAATGTCTCCAGATATTGCCAAATGTCCCCTGGGGGTAAAATCATTCCTAGTTGGAAATGACTGGGCTAGAGAGATTATTATTTGAGAATGTAAGAAATATTGGTTTTCATGCTACTTATTAAATATATTTATATGTGACATAATCATGGTTGGCTTGCACAGAGAAAAATTTTGAGGATTAAAAAGGCTTAAGTTTAGAAATGAACATCTATTTTTATTTTTAGTATTATATGTGAATTAAACCTAATAATTTTCTGAGCATATTGCTCTTTTTCTTTATGAACTCTTCCTGGAGTAATTTTCAAATATTGACTCATAGACAAAAATAATTCAGGAAATATGGATTTGTTATTTTAAGAATTTACTAAAATTTATATTAAAAATTATCAGTAGAATGATACAAAGTAATATTAATGGAAAGCAGTCAATCTAACTAAACTAAAGAAACTGTTGGTCTAGGAAATGATTTATTTGTGGGAAAGAAAGCAAAATACAGATTTAAAAATTCAGAAAACTCTGAGCCAATGCAAAAATGTATATCTAACTAAATTATTGACCTGTAAGTTTAGTATCTTATTTACAGATAAGAAAAAAAAAAATTACATAAAAGCCTAATGATAAATCAATCCACTGTTCTCATGAAGTATAATTTTTAAGATTATTTAAAAATGATTCAGAAAGGTTAAGTGAAATTTTACTTATAATAAATTCCAAATATACTTCACAGAGTTTACATAGATAGTGAATTAAATATATGCTCCAGAAATCATATAATTTCAAAATGTTTTCCCATATCTCACAATGTTTTTCCTTATTCTAATCCTGTCATTTAACATATACATATCAGTACTTGAAATAATTATTGGAGAAAAATATTTTTGCGTTTCAAAGACACATTATATTTTTGGTTTGCTTTGTTTAAAATTAAGAAAAAAGCAGTATAAATTCTTACCAGAAAAATAGATTGCCACTAATTCTTTGTGTGCTGGCCTACCTGGCAGGGTTCTCTACTCTAAAGCAAGACAAAAGTGTGTAGAAACGAAACCATTCAGATCTCTGTTACTCTGGCCAATGCCTGGGGAATAGTTAAGATAGATGATATTGGAATAGCGCCCAGCATTAGTCGGAACTCTAATGGGTTGTAAAGAAAAGGACAGAAATCATGGGAGAAGTGATTTAAACCACTACACAGCAGGCGGCCTAATCAAATGAAGTCACCATTAGCTTTTATCTCACCTTCACAGTAGTGTAATTGCTGCTTTCTTGGATATGGATTAAAATGCCATTCTCGCTTCTGGTCCTAAATTTTACTTCCAGACTGTTCACACCAAAAGGCTCCAACATGGCACCTCGTATGCTTTGCCTTAACAAATATTCCCGCTTCTCATTCTGACTCATGTGGTAGTCCAAGCGCCCTTTGCCTTCTAATGATAAGGCAGTGTCAGGAGTAATAGCTGAAAGCCAAAGAAAAAAAAAAGGAAAATGAATGCACTCATTCGGCATTTCTTGGAGAGTTTTCTAAAGTGACAAGAAATATTAAAAAGGAGAATGAAAATGTCAACTTTTGGGAATTAATGTCCCCTAACTCTACTCTTAAAAAATAATTTCCATTTATTATTATATAAGTTGATTTCAAATGTTTAGATCCATTTCAGAACCATGAAATGTAAAATACTTTATGGCAGTCATTAACCATTTGGGAAATATTTACTAAACTATTTGCCACATTATATAAATCATGAATACCTAAAGACATAGCCACTTGTTGGAAATATGTACTTGAAAAATTTGTTTGTAAATATTTTCATTGGATTTCCAAAATATATGTTTGCATGATTTTAAGATGATTTGTAATCTTTAGTCTCTAGCACACTATAAATTTGGACAAAGACGTGTACAGTCAAATATTTATATTTGTAACTAACTTTATTTCTAGTAGTCATCAGATATAATTTATCATCATGTATAATCAGTATGGTATATTATAATTTATCATAATCTGAAAAAATCCACACTCCAGAAATATAGAAGTTTAAATTATAGAAACAAATGATATAGCTCAAGAAAAAATATTAAGAAAATGGGCTCAAAACAATTTCAGCCCTGAACGATGCACTTTAAAAGCATACATTTTATAGTATGTGGGTTATATCATGATTTAAGAAGAGTCTCAGGCATTTATCTAGCCAATGATTCATCTCATATTTCAGATATAATTAGGATCCTACTTACTAAATATTTATTACTTTAAAAATCACGTGACAATATATTCTCTATGTTTTACTATATCTAATATAATTACACACAGTTACACTTTCTGCTACTAAGACCTTTTAGATTATATTATAGTTTCAATTTTATTATGCATTTCTATTCATTTTCACATTAGAATTGAATCAAATGATTCCTTAAATGTGGTCAGATACCTGCACTAGAGTTAAGTAACAATGTGTTTGAAAATGAAGAATTTTTACAAATAATAAGACAAAAAAGCCTAAATATAACCATTGACTTTTTAGATTGCCTAGCATTCTTATAAACAAAAATAACTGATAAAATATTTTAAAAATGGAAGCCATAGATTTAGTTAGTAAATAATTCTGTAAAAGAATATCATTCTTCTTCAGGTCACAAAAATAACTTTTAATATGTCACTGTATTTTACCAATTATTGCCCATTTAATATTTTCAATATTTAGAATGAAAGCATAATTTTTAATTCAATTACCTACTTGGGTGCATATATTTTAATTTTCATAGTTATTATAATTTCCAGGGGAAGATGGAAGACCTTACATACATTTTTCACAGTATTTCCCAGTGAATCCCTCTTTGCAATGACACTGCTGCCATGACCAGTAATCCACACATGTGCCACCATGTTGACATGGGCTGCGAGTACAAGCACCTTCCAGCCTAGGGCATCTAAAATACAATCATATCGAGAGCCATAAGGCACATACAAGATGAACAGAAGTTTGCTAAAAGTTGATAAAAACTTTTGTTAACCTGTTTAATTTCAAGAATTCCATTATTCGAAGCTCAAGTTACAATTAATTTGGAGAAACTAATCAAACTAGAAGTTTTCCTAGAAAACACAGTCTGCCTCACACTAAAGAAGAGTCAAGAAAGAAGACATCTTACATAATAAGGAAAAAGATGTGACAATTTCTTCTTTAAATTAGCTCTTATTTGAATAAAATGCCTTGGTCAAATAAACACTTTGGTTAGTACATGTGAGCCAGGGACCACATATTTTTTGACACATGTCTACCAGGCTACACATGTAACTAATGTTTATTGAATGCCTACCAGATGCCATGTACATGGAAGTAAAATAATGAAAAAAATAACCATGCACTCAGCAAGTATTTATTTTTCCTTGTGGAAGAGACAGAAAGTAAAGAAAAAAATAGCTACGGGGAAAATTAAGGTGAGAAACGGTATAGTGTGTTTGGGGGTTTGCTGAATCCTTAGATTAGGCAGCGAATTAATCTCTGCTAAGACCTAAACAAAATAAGGGAATGAAGTGTATCTGGTAGAATAAAATTTCAGCTAGAGGAAACAGCCAGTGAGAAGGCCCTGAAATGCAAACGTACTGCCATGTTGGAGAAACGCCGAGGCCCAACATGGTTGGAGCTCAGGGAAGAAGAACAAGAAGAGTAGTCAGATATGGTTGGAAGTTAAGGGTGATGGCAGATCAAAAGAACCCTATTAGTCAGGATCAGGACTCTGGCTTTGAAGCTAGGTGAGATGGAAAACTATCAAAGCACTTTGAGCCAAGAAGTGAAAAGAATTGACTTGTGTTTTAAAAATGTCATTCTGCGCCTGGTGTGGTGGCTCATGCCTGTAATCCTAGCACTTTGGGAGGTGGAGGAGGGTGGATGACAAGGTCAGGAGTTCAAGACCAGTCTGGTCAAGATGGTGAAACCCCGTCTCTACTAAAAATACAAAAATTAGCCAGGCATGGTGGCAGACACCTGTAATCCCAGCTACTCGGAAGGCTGAGGGAGAGAATTGCTTGGACCCAAGAGGCAGAGGTTGCCGTGAAACGAGATCGTGCCACTGCACTCTAGCCTCGGCGACAGAGTAAGACTTCGTCTCAAGGAAAAAAAAAAAAAGGCATTCTGGACATAAGGTCTAACAGAGCTAGTTTTGGCTCTGTTAGGTAAATCTAAAAGTTTTGGCTCAGTAGGTTTTGACCTAAAAAGACATTCACAAAATATCTTTAAATGAAAAAAATTTAATATTTTAAAAAAGTACTTTGTGAACATGGAGAGAGATACAAAAGGATGCACACCAAAGTATTAACAATGGTGGCAATCCCAATCCTGTGTTTCTCTGCACTGTTTGATAGTAATAATAATAAAATAGTGTGACTTTAACAAAACAATAAGCACATGTAGAAAAAGAAAGGCAAATGCCAAATGTTATTAAAATACTTAAGTTACAAACATTAGAAAGTATTCCCAGCTTTGTCTTTACAGTTCGATTTCAAGCAATCTCATCCAAAAGAATAATATGAGCAAAGATTTTTGTGAAAATGTGTTAATCACAGGGTAATTGGTATATTAATAAAATTGGAAACGACTAAAGTGTATAGCAATAGCTAAAATATAGCACATTCATATTATAGGATACTAAGCAGTCGTGAATATGACAGTAACCTAAGAGTAGTTGTCTCTGGGTGGTTAGATTACATGTTAATTTTATTTCCTTCCTTGTGTTTTTTCAGAATTTTTCAAATTTCAGTAATGAACAAAAGTAATTTTAAAATAAAATATATTATTTCTACAATTCCCAAGTTATTGCTAGAAACCTTATTAATAATCAAATAAAATAACCTTACAGTTCATAATTAATCAAGTTATTACCTGTTTTTAAAGCTGCATCAAGTTTTTGAGAATATGTATGTTTATAAGTAAAACTATTTAAGGTCAAATACAATTCTATGTGCCCATGATAGCTAACATTTATATATCTCTATGTACCAGGGTCCTTTCTACATAATTTACCAACTTAACTCATTCAACCTTCACAACTCTTTGTAAGAGGGTAAAACATATACATGCACACATGCAAATATATATATGTACATATATATTTTAGACTCTAGAAAACAAACATTAATTTTCTAATTAAATATCACATTTTATGCCAAAATTTCAAAAGTATATATAAATATTTAAAATTCAAAACAATGTAAATCATTTGGTATTTTTAGAGATTTGTGCATAATAGTTTCATCTTTCGATGCTCACTGAATCATACTCTTTTTTGCACTTTTTTTCTTTTAAACAGTAAGAAATGAAATTGCCATACTGATCTAGGATGCCTTGCGCTGCCAAAGCTTGACTGGGTTCCAGAGGCCTTCCATTGACTGCAAACTCCATTATACAGCCAACAAAATCATGGCTTTCCACGTGTCCTCTCCTCTGAAGGATTGGTTCTAGCGATCTGATACCTCCAACTGTGACTCTATTTGGCTGAACATCAAGAGTCCTAAATAAAAAATGGAAGATATAAATATTAGTGCCAAAAGAGTACATTTTTAGTATAATGTTTAGGTCAAATTAGAGTAAATATAGCTTTTTTAGCATTTATTATAGTGTGATAAATTTCAGTGGAAAACATAACACGTGGAAGAATGTCCCATAAACACACAGAGATGTTAGGCTTCCAAATTATGAAAAATATTAAAACTTATTGAAATTTTATTTTCAAATAGTCAAATTAGATGCATATTATCACAGTACTGAGTCAATAAGAAGGAGCACATTCTTAAAGGGAAGATAATGCTGTAGAATTGGTGGCAACTCTAATATTTATGTCAGATTACATTGCTCCTTTCCTGCAGAGATGATAAGGGATATCAATAAGTTGATCAATGCAAGGGATGCCAATAAGTTGATTGAGGCAATGAATGAGGCGTCATGATGCATGACTACTTATTTTTCTCTGTTAATCATTTTTCCTGTTAAACTCACATTTTCTAGTAGATTACTGCTGCATTCAGTTTTAGGTTCTATGGAAACATATCTGCTAATTTTCATATAAACTTTTAGAAATGCATTTGAAAGAACTGGGGTCTTTATCCTACATGTTTTCCAGGTAATATGCAATTATTTCATGAATCTTTCCAAAGACTACTGGCTATTTTTAATTTCCTTTTCTCCAGTTTTATCCTATTTCTACCACTTCATTTCACACATTTTAACAAATTTTGCCCAGTAATTATTGACTTTTATATTATGAAAATTTGGGGAGGGAAATAAAATATCTTAAGCTTTATGTAATTCTTAGCATCATATAATTATTTTAGGTGTAAATTTTCTTTTTAAAAATTTTAAGTAACCATAAAGATTAAACTAATCATATTCCTTACCAGTCATCTGAAACTGCCACATTACTGACAGTACAATATCCTGTCTCTTGGTTCTCAGAACAGGAGTCCACAGTTAAGGAGGCTGCCTATGAAGCAAGAGAAGGAAAGGTTCAACTTTGAGTTCTACTGTCCCTATTAGTCTTTCCAGCCAACACTACCCAAGACTTGTTTCTATGCGAACATAATTTGGAAACTGTAAAAACATCTTGATTTAATGTAAAAATCACATAATTATAATACTGATTATGCACACATGCTTTTTTGATATCTCTAAAATTATGACTATCTTTATCTATAACGTAAAGGGTACTTTGAAAAATCTTCTCCTGCTCCCTTGTTTTATAGACGAAAAAAGATAAAAATGCCATTAATCTTCTTTAGAAAAATACACAGTAGGTCTGAAACATCTTCCTGGGGATAACAATCTTAAGAAACACGTTTATTGTACTATCAAGCTGTTTTAACAAAAGAAAAGCCTCTTAATTTTTGATTTTCAAAAGTCTAATATGATTTCAGCCATATTTACAAAAAGATTATAAAAATACAGTATAAATATTAGTATAGCAACGTATGAAAATTTAAATATTTGAATTAAAGTTTGAGATATGTTAAACAAACCAAGTAAGTGCTCTTCCCATTTTTGTTAAGAATAATTATAAGTAACATAATAGCATATCTCTGTATAATCAGGGTACATTACTGTAAATCACTTTACAGTAGAAAATCCCCAATAGTATTTAAATAATGACTAAGTAGTCATTTTTGCATATCCCCTTGAGACAAAAGCTTTCTGTTTAGTAGAACATATGAATACTCCTTTTGACTAATAAACAAAGTCATAAATTTATGGTTAAAAGGCCTAAGAATATGATAACCATAGAAGTCAGAGTCCTATATAATGAGTATCATCAACTGAGATGGCTGCAGTCCACTCTAAGACCAAAGCTGTGTATAAATATTATTGTGTAATCTGCAGTGCTATTGTGATGATGCACCTCCTTTGTTCCCCAAACTTCATTAAAATTTGACAAATGACAAACTTTGCCTATTTTGGTTGCTGAAATCGTAAGGATAGAGTGTAGTGCCAGTAAATCATAGGAATAGTCATAATTCATTATCCAAATGGATAGGAGTTTTAAAGGTTTCTTCCAATGCAGACAATAAAGTGTTATTCTAAGTTTATGAATGCCATAGACAGGGGTAATCCAAATTTGTTATATATATAAAAGAGAAATATAAATACAATGCAGCCATCCATTTATCAGAATGCTTATCATTTCAGTTTAATAAGAGCAAAGCAAATGTAGGAAACAGTCCAGGAAGATTAAGCAAGTTGACTAATAACATGGCTCACTTAAATGCAAAGTTTTCAATGTCAAATTTTCTGTATTGAAAAATCAGGCCACTTTCATTGTGAATGAAAATGATTAATTTGCTTAATATCCCACTTTTGTCAATATTGCTTATAAATTTTAGGCAGTGTCCATAAACCATATATTTAAATGGGAGACTTGCAAAAATTCATCTGAAGTATGTCACATTTTAAAAATAAAGACTGAAGTGAATTTGTAGTTAATTTATTAATTGTTTAGCAAATATTAATGGCTAACATATTCTTAAATATTTCTAAGAGTTAATTATTATAAGCACCATACAATAAACTCTGTGAACCATGTGGATTTTTTTCTTGCCATTTTTTCAAGTAATAATAAATACGTTTTTTAGGAAAAATTTACACTTCCAATTCCCTGGCAAGACATTTATGCCCCATTTAGTTAATTCTTTTGATAGTTATGATTATTTCTAGTTATCTGTAAAATGAGGTGACAATCAATCTCAAAAGCAGTATTAAGTTTTCATAATTCAACTTCTGTTACTTTGGTGACTATTTGATTGAACGTATATTATGCAAGTATCCTTCTAGAGATTCCGAAAACTATCATAAACTAGAAAGTGCCACATGGATATTTATACATGCCTCAACTAGAAAAATAACCTTGGATAAGAAAATTGCATTTTAGTCATTGTTAGTGTTTCATATATGTCTAAAAGCTTGGGGATACTTCAGAGTTAAATTTTCTTTCTTTTACTGTTGAATTTTTCAATCTTTACCACCATAAATTAAAATGTTTTACCTCTACTTATGCAATGATTTAAAGCTTAGAGGTTAATGATTTTGCCAGTTTCCAACCAAAACTATTCTGAAATGTAGAAAATGACAAATTCAGAATCCAGCAGGATCCTTATTTGGATGTTTTCTGAAACAGGAAGACATTTTTCCTATGACTCAAGTAATAATGACAGAGTTTTTTTCACATTTGTTATTATTAAAAATTGATGACTACGGTCACAATAATACAAATAAACTGCAGTACCTCCTTCTCCACTCACCTCTTACTCCTCTGTCTTTGTTTGTTAGAATCAAATGCTCATGAAGTTTAATGCAACCTTGGAGGTCATCAGGTAAAATCATTTATTTTATGTTATAGTATACTTGACAACGTATCAGAAATATGGTTATCTTACATATGTGTCATGCGGTGAGGTGATATCTACTATTACTCATCAGCTTTAGGATATTATTATGGCTAATGTGAGCCCACTCTATACATATCAATATCCAATTTTTTTCTGATTCTTTAAGGCCTAACATTTCTGGTTACGTCAATCATCAGGAATACAAGAATTGTTTAAATCTATATTCTTCCAAGGTCTTCCTCTGAGCACCCCAGTTTGATATTATGCTGATTTTTAAAACCTCAAGCAAAAATCAATGCAATAAACTATTACTAATTAGAAAATATATTTTATGCAAGATTTGTTTGTTATACCTCTACTAATGTTCATTGAAGTCAGGTTGGATTTTTAGGTACTACTCATAATTTAAACTTCCTTGAGATCAAGATCAAGTAAAATATTCTATTATTTTTATTTCAAAAGGTTATATGAAGGTAGTGTTGGTGATAATTCAGAGTGACTAACACCTGTTTAAGCACCTAGTTCACAGAAATAAAATTTTAATTATGATTCATATTAACCTTTACAATAATATAGAAATGTGGGTATATTATTAGAATTAAAATATAAAACATTATGTCTTGACAGCATTTTCAGAATGTTGGGGATAATTTTATTAAGTAAACACCATATAAATTAAATATATTAGAAAAATATTCAGGCTAAAAAATATTAACACTAGGTTCAAAAGGAAATGGAAAAGAGTATATAACTAAAATGATTGATAAAAATCATATAATACTTTTGTTTTCTCATCAATATTCAAGCAACATACATTTAATAACCTGGTAGGACCCTGAATGCAGTTTGACGGATGTGGCGATATCCATGAATGAAATGTCTGAGCACCTACCCTTCACCATGTTGACACAATCACTTGGTTACCTTTAAAGCTAATCATTATTCTTTCTCTCCCTCATAATTAAAAATAGTTCTGTATTTTAAAACTTGCTTAAATTTCCTTTAATGTTGTAGTAAATTAGAATGGAGGAGAGAAAAGTCATTGTATCTGATGCCAATTCAAAGTAAACATGGATTTGTAAAATTTTCCTGAAAGCAAATGACAAATTTTGTTCTTTGATAATAGATTGCTTGTTATGGGTATTGGTCAAAATAATTAATATTATAAGGTAGTTTCTGTCTTATGCCCTTATGAAATTGGTAATTATAGATTGCACAAACTTTAGCCTTTAAAATTAACTATGGGTCATAGGGAAAAAAAAACTAGTAAAAACGTGGTTAAAAACATTTTAAATATTACTTCTTAATATTGCCTATATGCATTCAGCAATATAACATATTCCATAAACTTAGTGGCAAAAGTTTCTCTGCAGTTATACAAATGTATGATTCACATGATCAGTCTAAGAGCTATATAAGTCACCATATCTTTTGAAGATTGCTATGAAGTCAGAAATAAGAATACAATCATTTGGATACCAAGTTTCTTCATTTAAAAATGATCACTTATTTTGTTGTTTAGGTTAAGAGCACTTAATTTTGTTGTTTAGGTTAAGCTTTCTTTTTAATAGACAGTTTAACATTTTATAAAATTCTATCCATTTATCTAGGATGAATTATAAATCTTAACAGTAACCACACTTTTAAAGGCTCAAAGTTAAAGTGCAAAAATACTTTAAGGCAGATTGGTTAGCATTTTCTTATAAAAAATCCTTGATAGCTATTAGAATTGGGGAAAATATGGAGAGAAGTTTTGAAGATAAAGAACAAAAAATAAATAAGCCCTTCCATTCTATTACACCATGTCAAGTATTTTCAACTACTCATAAAGAAAAGATGTGATGCATTTTCCTTTATAAAGAAAAATATTTATTTGTTTAATAAATAGATGTGTCATTCTTATAACATGAAAGCCACATAATAAAATTAATATAATCTATAAGTACATGCATGCCTCATTTTATTGCACTTCACTTTATTGTATTTGGAAATATTTTGTTTCTCACAAATTGAAGATTTCTGGTAACCTTGCATCCAGCAAGTCTATCAGCACCATTTTTCCAACAGCATGTGCTTACTTTGTGACTGTTAGTCACATTTTGATAATTCTCACAATATTTCAAATACTTTCATTATTATTTTATGTGGCATGGTGATTTGTGATGAGTGAAGTGTCTTTCAATGTGACTTTTATAATTATTTTGGGGCATCATGAACCATGCCATATACAATGGCAAGCTTAATTAATAAATGTTCTTTATGTTCTGGCTGCTCCATCAATTGGCTGTCCCCAGTCTATCTACCATCCTCAGGCATTCTTATATCCTGAGATACAACACTACTGAAATTATGCCAACAAATGACCCTAGAATGGCCTCTTAAGTGCTCAAGTGAAAGGAAGAGTTGCACGTCTCTCACTTTATATCAAAATGTAAAAATGATTAAGCTTAGTGAGGAAGGCATGTCAAAAGCCAAGATAAACCAAAAGGTAGGCCTCTTGTGCCAAATAGCCAAGCTGTACATGCAAAGCAAAAGTTCTTGAAGGACATTAAAAGTGCTACGCCAGTGAATACACAAATGATAAGCCTTATTGCTGATATGGAGAAAGTTTCAGCAGTCCGGATAAAAGATCAAACCTGTTACAACATTACCTTAAACCAACACTTAATCTAGTAAAAGGCCCTAACTCCCTTCCATTGCATGAAGGCTGAGAGAGGTGAGGAAAGAAACTACGGAAGAAAAGTTGGAAAATAGCAGTGGTTGGCTCATGAAGTTTAAGGGAAGAAGTCATCTCTGTATGTAAAAATACAAAGCACAGCAGCGAACGGTTGATATAGAAGCTGCAGTAAGTTATCCAGAAGATCTAGCTAAGGTCATTGATGAACGTGGCTACACTGAAGAAAAGACTTTCAATGTAGAATAAACAGCATTTTATTAGAAGATGTCATCTAGGATTTTCATAGCTAGAGGAAAGAGGTGAATGCCTGGATTAAAAGTTTCAAAGGATAGGCTGATTCTCTTGTCAGGGGCGAACATAGCTGGTGTCTTGAAGTTGAAACCAGTGCTCCTTTTCCAGTCTAAAAATCCTAGGGTCTTTAAGAACTGCGTTCTAGCAGTAAACAAAAATGCATGAATGACAGCACATCTGTTTACAGCATGGTTTATTGAATATTTTTAAGCCCACTGTTGAGATCTACTGCTCAGAAAAAAAGATTCCTTTCAAAATATTACATCTGAAGGCTCAGATGTCTCTTAGCATTTTTAATGAAGTGTTTTTTGATTAAGGTATGTACATTTTGTAGAAAAGTATTTCTCCTCTGTTCCTAAATTGTTTCTTCAGTCAAGGCAAAAATACTTAGGAAAGAAAGGTAGTTATTTTAAGTATAGTCCTGACATGGCCTTAAAAACATACAAAAAATATCAATGAAATTTTTACTCACTAGGTTATTTTCTTAATTGTTCTCTTTTTTGTTGTTTGTGGACAGAGTTGTCATGAGCAAACGAAAAATATTATTTCTAAGATGTTATTCATAACTAAAGTGTCCATTTAATGAATAAACATAATTTAACATCATTTGCACCCCAATTCATACTTTATTTCAAGATCTAATTGGATATACAACAACAGTTAAAATAAGGTTTACGTAGGATGAAATACTCACCATTCCTGCTCTCCTGGCAATCACAGTGTGAAAATGTCCATCTGACACCTTCTTCATGGTGGTGAGTTTATATGTACCACTGCCTAAATTATAAGAGAATCTTAGTCTTTCTTCAGCAATTTCAAGGGCCAAAAACTCAGCCCGGTCGCCTGTTTGGTTGTCATAGTTGTAAAGCAATAAGGCATGGCTTTTAATAGTGGCAAATTTGACATAAATATAGTTGTTATTCGGGTCCAAGCTTGGAAATTCCATGTATGATAACTCCTCAAATCCATAACTGTTCAACTCACAGTGTTTTCCAAAGACACCTGTTGGAGGGAAAATTGATAAACTAGCATAAATTTTCAGATAAATTTTATTATGTATTTTGATTAAAATACTTTTGGATTATAAAATGAGCCATGTTTTAACAACATTTTTGTTACTTACCAAAAAATTCCATCTAAACTAAAATTGCAATAGAATTATAATCTTTATGAATTAATGATCTTTAAGACATGGCAGAAATGATTAACTGATATAATTATTTTTCATTGTCTAGGGAGCATATCTACGTGTGTTTGTTTCTAAAAATCACAGGCTTAGTGGGATGGAGTATGTCTGAAGAGATTTCTTTCCCAGAAAAGTTTCAAAATTTGTTGATTTTTTTTCTTTTCTTTTTTTTTTTTTTTTTTCACCTGGCCTTGCTTTTCCATTTTGTGTAGTTAT
>NW_016107461.1:2450689-2464050 GCF_001604975.1 Cebus imitator | reverse complement strand
TTTTTTTTTTTTTTTTTCAGATGCAGTTTCTCTTTTGTTGCCCAGGCTGCAACAGCACAATCTTGGTTCACTGCAACTTCCACCTCCCAGGTTCAAGCAATACTCCTGCCTCAGCCTCCCAGTAGCTAGGATTGCAGGTGTCTGCCACCACACCCGACTAATTTTGTATTTTTAGTAAAGACAAGGTTTCACCACATTGGTCAGGCTGGTTTTGAACTGCTAACCTTAGATGATCTGTCTGCCTCAGCCTCCCAAAGTGTTGAGATTGCAGGCGTGAGCCACCGTGCCTGGCCCAAATGTGTTGATCTTTTCTAAGTTTTATTATGCTATAATTTTCAGCCAATATACTTCCTTCATAATATATATTTTTAGTAGAGACGAGGTTTCACCATGTTGGTCAGGCTGGTCTCGAACTCCTGACCTCAGGTGATCCACCCACCTTGGCCTCCCAAAGTGCTGGAATTACCAGAGTGAGCCACCAACCCCAGCCAATATATAGTTCTTAAAAACGATTTCAACTCAATTGAAGATGGTAAACTCATTTGTTTTGATTTTTGTTAAATCAGTACCTATATTTCAAGGGCCACAAAATTAGGAAAGTGGAATCATTGGTATAGGAAAGGAAATAACTGTCTTTAAGTTTTTATCTCTTTCTTGTTTTATAACCTCTGTGGGTATGATTTATAACAGGCTACTTTAAAATAGCTGTCTGTTTTTCTGAAAGTCAGCATTCCCATTTGTTTGTGCTGGTTCTTTTTCAAACTTGAAAAATGAGTTTTATTGATGTTACAATGCTATGCCAAAATTCTTTTCCCACAAATAATAGTAGACTGTGGCAAATGATTGGAAAATTAATCCCCACCATACCTCATGATTCTTATTAACTTGCAAAGGCTTCATTTCTTAATTTTGGCTTTATAGGTCTTGTAAATGCATAAAATTTAGAGTGAGCGAATTGTTCAGCTAGAAGGAACTAATGCCATTACTTTATAGAGTATTTAAAACTTGCCTAAGGTCACAGAACCAAGAGAAACAGCCAAAATTTGAGGACATATCTACTGATTGTCTAGTTGTTTTGACTACCACATTGTATATCAAAACATTCTTTAAATTAAAACGGCCTAGAAGCTGCCATAAAAGCTTGTGTTATATATCTTTTCATTTTCTGCCCAGGCTGAAATAGTATTTTTTATAAAAGTAGAAATTATACATTATTTTTATTTTTAATCTTTAACTGAAGTAGAAAAGACAAAGGAATTATAAAAATGATATATATTGTATAGATTATATATATTATACATGGTATAAATTTATCTGATACATTATATATTTATTGTATCTATCACGTAGAATTTATAATTGTATTTTATACATTTCTATGGCATCTATATTTAATATTTATAATTTTTATGTATTAATAATTTATATATAAATACATTATGCAGAAAAGTAAGTGAAGTTAAAGTAAAAGCAGAAAGAAAGCATATAATTGAAATAAAAACATTACTGAAAAAAATTCTATTACGTGTTCACTTAGGTCTCTTCTGATTAAACTTTAATAAATCTACAACAATGTGCTGATTATACGTAGAAAGTATATAGATACTTACATTTTAAATCAATTGATAACTGTATTTTCAAACATGAAAATATTTCTTTATGGAAATTTTAAAAATTATTCTTAAAAGATTTTGGTACTATTTCTATACATATGTTGCACCTTGTCTTTGAAATATAATAATAAAATTTAACGAGGTTTTAAAATCTGCCTTTCAAATGATATGCCAAGAAATAAATCTAACTAAAGGTCCAGAAAAATAATGAAAATTACTCTAATAAAAGATACTGCATATATAAATTATTTTATCAAAATATTAAAATAAATCTATCTTTTAACTAAAATCTTTTATATATATTTTAGTAATTATACATATAATGTACATATATACACACATTATATATACTTGTGTATATACTCACACAATATTCCTTATTAATTTTAAGATATAGGATATCGTGTGTGTGTGTGTATGTATATAATATAAATATAGGATATTATGCATACATATACACATGTGCACATACATATATACACAATATCCTGTTATATACATATGCCTGTACATATATAAAACACACATATATGAACATATATATAAAACATATATATATTTCAGTACAGATATATAAATAATACATATATATATAACAGGATATTGTTTTAGTAATTATACATATAATACATATACGCATATATAAAACACATATACACACAATAGCCTATTATGTGTATGTGTACATGTACATATATAAAATATAGGCTACTGTGTGTATATGTTTTATGTATGTGTGAATGTGTATTATATGTACTATTATTAAAAATAACAAAGTAATTCTAAGAAGTTATAATCATACATGCTGCCTTTGTAATGTCTGAGGCACAATATGTTTTTCCTAAGACATAATCTAAATTTAAAAATCTAAGTATCTAAAAAATTTTTAAGAATCCAAATAGCCAATCTTTTACTGATGAGAAGCTAAATAGTGTGAAAATCTTTTTTCCAACTTCAAAATGATAAAGTTTTTCCCTTTAAAGGACACAAGTGTAACTACCTACCTCTGGCAATTCATTTGAGGCATTCCATCTGACATTGTTATTTCTATGTTTCACCCACATTCAATTTGAGAATAAAAATCATTTTTGTTTTTAATTTTATCTCTTTAATTTCAATTTACATAGTAGTGTTTCAAAGATTTTTGTTTTGTTTTCTAAGTCCTTATGTTGTCAACTGAGAATTTCTAAGCTTAGATGTTATTTTTTGTCTTGCCACTGGAAGGAATAGGGTAGAAATTTGCACTGCCAGCTATGTGTGATTTGTGTCTTTTTACTTTACATTGTGCTCATCTTCCCCTGGGGCTCTCTAGCAGAGTGGCAAGAAAGTACATTTGGATGCCAAAATAGTTCCATTTAATAGGCAACGACAGATGTATCACTACACTGCAGTAGCAACTTGTTTTTATTGTGTATCAATTTTCTTAAATTCTCAAATTTGCAATTATAATGTAAAGGAATCCCTAAAAATACGAACACCTCTGTTCAGTCACTTGAAAGTCATTTCTACTTTACACTCTAATTCCCTTATCTTTTGTCCCTAAACCTTAAGTTAAACCATGAAACTTAACTGTGGTTATCTGTAGAAAGCAGCGTCATTTAGGATTACGAAACATCGTTGTAAGAAACAAAAAGATTTTGGAGATCTAAAGTTGTGGTTATTTTGACCTTGATATACCTTTCATTACTTCATGGGCATTGTTAGTGAGAATTTCAAAGAACTCTTATAAAAAGAGGCTCTGTGAATGTCATACTGGATTGAAAACAAAACTTTGTGTTCTAGTCATTACATTGTCTTGGGGAAATTTTGTTTCAACTTCATTTTTTGACTTCAGGCAAATCACTCAACTTCTAAGCCTCAAAAGCATTGGTAGAAAATATTCCTCAAAATTAGATGGTTTTTCTATTCCATTTGTCTTTATCGTTGTATTGATGTTGGGCTTAATAAAAACAGATTGTCATGAAATTGTTTGGAAGTTAAAAACAGTAAGTTACACTGGTGAGTGGGAACTGCAGACGTCTTTTAAATTCTATTATCTACTATAAGTTGAGCTTTACTTTTTGGGTCTGTATAGCACAGCTATAGGCCAAGGGAAGACTAGAAAAATATCCTTGTATTTTCTTGCTTAAGGAAAGAGACAGAGTCTTCTGGAGATGGATTCTATGTTGTTGGGTAAAGCAGCCTTTTAAAAAAATGGAATAATCACAAACTTAGGAAATAAATCAAGCTAATATAAATGCTTCCTCTCAATCTCTTATAGTTTTTGGCTAGCACATTAATTGGTAACAGTTGGGTAAGACATGGAAGGACCTTTTAGTTAATTCCACTAGGGCGAATAAATATGCAGGTATACAAAAAAAAACTTTTACTCAAAAGAAAACATTAGTCTGAAATTTTATTAGTCATATAGTATCAGCTACAAAAAACCTATTATGAAAACTTCATGTATACTTACTAATTCCTTCTAATAAAATTGGTTGAATTAATGTATAAAACAAAATTTAAAATTAATGTAAAAAGGAAAATTTAAAAACATAATATCCACAAAAGTAAAACAAACAAGCGAAACTCACTTTGACTACTCAAAGATTTGAAATAGAGAGTGATGTCAAAGAGTGCTTAAAGAATTTTTTATTTGATAAGTTCTCAGCTAAAAAGAAGGCATCCATAAATCTTTGAGGGGAAATGTCCTAGGAAAACAACATTAATTCAATTATCTTGAGTTGACTCTTTTTTTAGTAACCATCAATGCAATGTATTCAATGGGATTTCCATTAACTAACTTTTACAAATATTAAACCTTTAAGATTTTACTTTTCATGTAAAGCAACAGTTTATTTGTCTTTCATGGCCATAATATAACAAAATTGCTAAACTATGTGCCAAAATGAACTTACATTTTATATCAACAAATAAGTTTCACTCACCAAATGGACAATGACAATAATAAGAATCCACGCCACTTTGGCAGGAACCACCATTAAAGCAGGGGTTGCATTCACAGTAATTGACTGAAGATTCACACATTTTACCTAAAATATACAAATTCATTTTTTAAAAAATCTCACACATAAATATGTTAACACCATCATAGCATTACCATATGTAAAAATCTTTCCCAAGGCATATCATGGAAAGAAGAAATACAAAAACATTTTACGTGACATAAGGAAATTAGAATAATATCTTAGAATTTAAAATCTTGTTTCGTTGTCCTATTGTAAAAAGTTCATTATAATATTTAAAAAATAATTTACATAATCATCTGGAAGAACATACTGTTTGCAGAGAAATAACATAATAACATATTTAAATGCTTTCATTGAATTTATTTTCTTTTCAATGTCCCTTCATCTTTTATATTTTATAGACGGAGAGTTGAATTTTACAGTATTCTTTTTACTGCAGAGATTTTCTTGACTTAGGTATTTCAAAGATAATAATTTATCTTATTATCAAACTGTAATCCTTCTACTATCAAGAAATACATATCTGTTGTAAAGCAGAATAAGAAATAAGAAAATGCATCATATTTTCAAATTCTTATGAAAATTTACTCTTAACTACAGGTTATGCATACTTTGTCTTTTGTCTTAAGTGGTAATACATAAGCAGCATATTTTTCAGTTTATGAAGACTTTTCTCATATGTGATCTTGTTAAATTGAATCAACCAATACTGACGGAGTGCTCATTACGGGCCAGGCATTATAATGGATGGGGATATGGCAGTGAAGAAAGCAAACAAGTGTCTTCAGACTGTGGTTCCATTTTAGTAGGGGGTATTAATCCACACAAAGGAAATACTTACATTTCACAGGTGAAAAAGAAAAGCCTCTTGGAGGGTAATATATTGTCTGTGAAACTGTAAAACTATGACACAAACCAATTCAGGGCTTCTGCTCCCATATCCAGGTTTCACAAAACTATGATTGAGTAGTTGATCATTGGTACACAAAACTTGGGGTATAAGTCCCACTTGTTTTTGTTGTTGTTGTTTATTTTTACCTAAATTTTAACATGTTCTAATATCACTGTTCTATAACTTGAAAGTATAATTATTTGATATATTCATTAGGATCTAATTTTCAAATTTCATAAAGCAGTGAGATGTTACAGAATTTTTAGTCAATTTCTATTCATTGAGAGTAGGATTGTAAATGCTAAAGCATTTGTTTCTGTAAAGCTGCTTTCTACTTCCAAACCCAATTTCACTAATGCATTTATTAGATAGCTCATGAAGCAATATGCATTCTATATGCACAACTAGACCTAATGCTGAGCATAGATAATTCATTTCATCATACCAACTTTGCTTAAAACACAGTCAAAATTTTGTTTAACTAGGTTCTGTTTTTGTGGCTTGATTATGGAGCCACACTTGTTCTGGTCTGAAATTATAAGTGTGAGTCACATCTCATGACACTGCTAACTAAGCCCATTTCTGTACATAGTATAATTATAAACACAACAATTTTCCCTTTATAAATAAATTGGGAACCTCCTTACAAGGCAAAACACTGAGCTAACAATTTCAGAATACCTTTCTATTGTAAGGCAAGAGCATGAAAATAAACAAGTTACAAATTCATGGGCACGGAAGTCCGATTTTAACTACTGTAGCAGTGTACTACATTTGAGAAATAGGCAGGAACACTTACGACTATAAGATAGTGCTTGGTTTCTCAACAGAGAGTTGCTGTTTCATAGAACTCGTTCCTATTTTTTTTTCCAAATGAGTATGTGACAGGCCATTTTAATGATGTAGGTCTTTTTTCTTGTAGCACAATATTGCCCAATTGCAAATACATAAGCTCTACTGGCTATTTTTTTTATTAGTTGCCATCAGGAAAGTAATATTCTACTCTTTCCATTTTTCTGTTCACTGTAAAGGCATACAAAATTTTCACTTGTGCTTTTTGACTAGGTACAATTTTACTTCCTTTTATTCCTTTCTTTATCCAAAAAATTATTTTACAGTTGCATTAAAAGTAAGATGAATGAAATACATAGACATATATGTATGTATAAGTCTGTTCAATATAACCTTCTTATCATGAAAACATTTTAGTGGGTTACAAAATTGCCAGCTTCACTTCTTAAAGACTGGAAATGAGGAACAAACAACAAGTAACAAATTTAGAGGATACTGTCAAGTATACTTTCCCACATACCTCGACATATGTGCTCTCTGAGAAAAATATATGAGTATAAATCCCAAGTCATTGTTCCTATAAAGCTACTGTATATTTTTGAATTTCGTTTGGAAATACTACCTTTGTAATCTTGATTTAAATAGCAACAAATGAAATCTACGTGTTGTTCTTTTTGTGTATATAATTTATATGAATCAATTATCTTATTTACTCTGTATAAAATATTTTAACATAGACGCCTGAGTTTAATTTAAATACAAACTACAGGCTATTGCAGTTACTCCAGAGTGAGAAGTGGAAAGACACCCTAATATAAATAAGACTTATTTGTTTATTAAAACATAACAGTGACTATAAAGTGGCAGAAGATTTTATTAGTTACAAACTAATAAAATACTAGTTTTGAGAATTTCCTATAAAACGTAAATTCTCAATAGAATCTCATTCTTTAAGTATACACAAATATAAATAGAAATTGGTAAGAAAATACAAATTCAACCTTGAATTCATTATTCCAATTTTAAAATAAAGTTTTTTTTTTAATTTTCCTTAGTGGATAATTACAAATAATTAATAATGGCTATTCCTCAAAGAACTAAAAGCAGAAGTACCATTTGACCCAGTAATCCCATTACTGGGTATATACCTGGAGAAATATAAATCATTCTACCATAAAAACACATACACATGAATGTTCAATGTAGCACTATTAACAACAGCAAAGACATGGAATTAACCTAAATGCTGATCTGTGACGGATTGGATAAAGAAAATGTGGTATATACACACCATGGAATACTATGTAGCCGTAAAAAAGAATAAGATCATGTCTTTTGTGGGAACATGGATGGAGCTGGAGGCTATTATTCTCAGCAAACTAATATAGGAACAGAAAATCAAAGACCACCTTTTCTCACTCACAAGTGGGAGCTAAATGATGAGAACACATGGAGACGGAGAAGGAAACAGCAGACACTGGGGTCTACTTGAGCATGGAGTGTAGGAAAAGGGAGAGGAGCAGAAAAGATAACTATTGGGTATTGGGCTTAATCCCTGGTTGATGAAATAATCTGTACAAGAAACCCTGTGACACGAATTTACCTATGTACCAAACCTTCACATGTAACCAGAACCTAAAATACAAGTTTAAAAAAAATGAATACAATAAAATAACTTTGTTAGGGGTTAAATAAAGGAATTTGTTGTTGAGTTTGGAAAAAAACAGTCATATTTCTTGGAGGTAGAGCATGTAAATTATTATTTAAGAATTTAGTCTGAGTTCTCCATTTAATGAGTAAAACTTTTTTTACAGTTTGTGAACTCAGAGGTTGTCATACTAGATATTTAAATTCAAAGATACAGTAGAAAAATTTATATTTAAATTTAAATTATTATTTAAAATACCTGTGTCTTTTGTGAGAGAGAAGGATGCCATAATTTTACTTAGAATCAAAAGAAAGTTTCTAAATGCATATTTCTCAGGTTTGGAAAGTTTGTGTTTTTTTTTTTTTTTACCCAATTAGAAATCAACAAAATTATGTATTGTTTTGTACAAGTCTATCCACTTATATTGTAGTGTTAATGGCATAATGAGGCTCACAGAATGCAGTAGTTTGAATTACTTGAACATGCTCTTGGTACAATGATCTAATGTGTTGAAGCACTGTGAAACAAAATCTTGGATCATTAACTTAATTAATGCTGCAAGTCAATTAACAATACTTGCCAAACGCCTTCAGGCTTGGAAGTATACTGATAGGACTTACACAAAGACAGGCATCTGTGCCTCTTGAACTCAAGAGGCCTCTTTCTATTAAGATATGTTTACTACCATAGCAGCTGTTTAGAGGAATAAATTGATCTCATTGCTTTGACATGCATCAATTAATTGTGTTGCCATACACTATTTACTATAACTGGAAGGAGATGTGCTTGAAGAAGTGTAAATCCTCAGCACATGGAAAATGGGAACTGCTTAAGGTGAAAATAAACGCACGATAAGAATCTAGGATATCCAGTCATTCCTAAACTTACAGGAGAAATTTTGCATCTGTTTTCATATTCAGGGGCAGAAGATGTGATGATGCGTTGAACATAAACTGGATCTATTGTGTCACCTATGGTCTTTTCAACAAGAATGTACATTCAAGTTTCACTTGCCCAATAGTACATTTTAATGTTGGATTATGTGGAATAGAACTAAATTTATTCTCAATTGTTAAATTGGACCACTCCATGAAGATATGATAATTTTTGATACCAAATGATTCACGTAGCCTTCAATTTAACATCTTAGATTATAGATATATATTAGACTACTATAAATATTATTTTTAAATCTCCTGTATTTCTACACATAGGAGAAAGAAGACTATGTGCAACTCTAAAAGTCCATTTTATGTCTAAATTGATTACGTTATTAATAAATTCTATAATAAATATATGCTATTCATTTTAGACAGTTATAAACTTTACAAATTTTTGCAGAAAGTAGCTGTCTTTTGCACAGTATGCAAATGTTTCCTATATTGTTAAGAAGCTATGAAGATAGTTCATCTAAATTTCCTTTTTAATAACCTTATGGTTTTTTACATTGAACAAAAGCAAAAATACCATGTTTTAGTAAAGGCTGCCAGTAATAAAAGCAACAGCCAAAAAAAATTTTTACCTTTGTATTGTAAAACATGCACAAATACAACCTCAGTGAGACTACAAATGATTACATACGATTACACATAATGTTCATGATAAGCTTACAAATATATGCTTATTTTCTACAGAAATAAGAAGCATTTAAGCTACTTCTTAGAAACCTAAGTTGTTAATGCTTTTATAAGTTAATGTATCACCTAATATAAACTGCCTAATTCTGCTTTCAGTGGTCAAATCAAATCACATCAAATCAAAATAATTGCACGCTTTATTCTCTCTTACATAAGTCACTCTTCTGTATCTGAAAGAAAATTTCATTTCACGTATATTTACTAAATTTCTTTTATATTCTATGGCTTTCTGTTCACATGATTAGCAACACTAATGCATGACCATAGTGATTTTAAAAGAGTGACTTTTAGTTACTCCTTCCATCTTTATGAAAGCAAATGTTGGCAAGTTTCTCAGTAAAATTACTATGCATAGTCTGTATGACTTTGTATGTCTGAAAAAATTTTACTCTTTATACTGTCAAATGACATAAAAGTGATGAATGAACAAACCTCATCTTTCCTGAAATATCAGGACTTAATTGAGAACATAGGAAAAGTTCTCCATATGGCAATAAACCCCTGGCATTATTCCAAATACTACACCTAAAATGCATCCAGATGTGTGAAAATGAAAGGAAAAGGTTAAAGAGACTATGAACTAATTAGTTTATAAGATAGTCAGATTTAGAAATAAGCTCTATCAAAATGCTGCATTTTATAACACCATGCATTCCCATGAAGGAGTTAATGCCAGGGATGTGCTGCCAACAGCGAAAACCTGGGAGCAGGAGCGAATGCTGACGTGGTTTCTATTATTGTGTTTTCTAATTAGTGTTCTATTAAATGCAAGACATGTTCATTTGTATGGGAAAATAAATACTACATGTGTGGTTATTAGGCTAATGTTTTCTCTAGAAACCCCTGGAGTTCTGAGGCAGAAATAATGGATTTTATTCACTGAGGCATGTTGACAATTAATTTGTTATATCATTACATTTTGTGAAAATTCAGAAATTTATTTTTCACATGGCCTATACTATAATAAACTTTATCCATCTTTTCTAAGATTACACTAATATTATAGGGTAGGCCATTTTTATATTATAGTTAATCAAACCTCCATATAATATTAATATAAAAATGATAAGAAAATTTTCTTAATGAAACATATGAAGTGATTATAAGTGAATGTTACTTCTTTTTCTTCAATTTTCTTTTGGTTCTTTTTCTAGTAACTAAGAAAAAGATATCAGAAATATATGTTATACAAATTCATTCCCTCTAAGTCACTCATTTATTAAAAAATATAGTTGTTTCATATTTATTATGTGCATGGTTACAAACTTGAAAATAAACTTTAAGAATATTTCAGAAATTAACTGGTGACAGCGTGATAATAACTATATACCTTCATATTTTTTGTTCCATGATTTTCATTGTCATACTTGCATCCTTATAAGTTGTTCTGTACAGAAAATCTCTGTTCAGCTAACATTTAATCACACCCTATGGGATTCTGAGGGTAAAGTCTCTTAGTTTGCATCAATTCATAAGCCACTTACTCTTCTAATCTTTACCACAATCACATAAAATATGCAGTGGTGTGTGTGTGTGTGTGTGTGTGTGTGTGTGTGTGTGTGTGTATGAGAGAAACTGGGGATGGGTAGTGGCTGAGGATCATTTTAAGCAGAAAGTTCAGAAAATTGTGTAGCTCCAATTTGTAATTCCACAGACTTTGAACATCATTGATAAAATGCAGGTCAAAGTCCACAAAACTAGAGAATGAAAAGATACAAGTAATTTAAAATAACTCTGATGGTCAAAAAATTATATACAGGCCTTGAAAAAGTGAATCTTTACTAAGGCACTAGAATTTAATTCATGTTAACTGAAGTAAAATCTAGCTATTATGAGTAATTTTTAAAAAAAAATTATTCTATGAGGCACATATACTTATGTGTAAATGCTGTCTTAAGGCTTATGAGCTCTCACTAGGTTAGATGTTAAGATGTTTTGGTATATGACCTCTGTCTTCCTGAGCCAGGCTATCCGGCAGAGAACAGCTAAAAAGAATAACTCAGAATGATCCTTCAAAGATTACCTCTACAATAACACATTAATAAACTATAGATATTTAAGCAACACACTTCTAATTTAAAGTGTGGATTAACATTTGTCACTCGCTATGTTTTTTTCTTATATCATCTCCTACTAATAATAAAAAGGAAATAAAACTGTCAGACATTAATTATCTGCCAGTTTTACTGGATGATTTGTTCATACAGAATTTGAAACTTGATTTCATAAATGCAAGATTCATCTCAATCATTCAATTTTTGTTTGTTTATATCATTCCTTATCAGTTAGGTTATCTCCTACTATGCAAATGGAGACTGAGGTGAACTCTGAGAAGTATGTAACGTTAATATAGACCTTTAAACAACCTTCCCTAAAAAGAGTTTATGACATAGACTTTGGCAGTCCTGACCTTGTAGTCACCAGAGTATAGCCTCAGTTTCCTACAATGTAAAATAGGAATAATAATACCACTTTCCTAAGTTAGACATCATCTGCTGACATATAGCATCGTCCTTATCTTTCCATATTACAAGGGCTGGAAGTCTGAAAACTACCTTTTCTAGGCTCCCTTCCAGCAGGGTTCAGGTTTCTATTCTGCCAGTGAAAAAGACTGGATGCTATTTGAATGGTGAAAGCAAAGCAGGAACCATTCTCCTCAGATCACTTGGTGTAGCACGGCAGGTGGGCAAGACAGTCAGCAGTGGTGTCTTGCAATGCCTGCCATGTTTTTATTGCTGCACCCATTAGTGAATGTTCCTGACCTGTACTCTTAGCCAGGTTGAAGATTTTGTAAGCTGTTTCCTTGCAGCAAATGCTTTCCTGCCTCCAAGTCTCAGAGTAGTTCCAATTATCAGTTTCAGACAATATACTGTCTTACAGGCTTTTTGTGAGTATTATTAAGAGAATAATGGAAAAACATTCTTAAATGATACCAAGTACTCACCATAATGCTCTATAACAAGTGCAAATCAAAGTGCGATGAGTGTGACATATAAACAGCAGAGGCTCCGGAGCCAAGCTTCTAGTAAAAAACCCAGTTAGAACACTTTCTGTGCCACAGCTGGAAGCAAGTTGTCTAATCTCTTTTAATGACTCAAAGACTTCATCTTCAAAATTGGAATAATAATAATAATCCCCATCTGATGGAGTGGTGAGAACTAAATGCTATCATGTCTATATGCAAGGCGATTTAAAAAGTGTTTTACATAACTACTTGATAAATGTTATTAATGTTTTATGATGTAAAAAAAGGCATTTTTAAAAGTTTCAACTATCACATTTAGAAAAATATGCAATGTATATTTAAACAAAATGAAACAAAGAAAGAATTCAGAGAGAAGTAATGCACCCAGCATTTAAGTTAAACCAGCAAACAGTGCCTTTGTTCACACCAGTAGTACTTTCCATATTCCTTATCAATACCTAATGAATTTGCACTTTCTTCATTCTAGGACTAAATGTAAACTCATTCTAAACTTAAGTGTGATAAGTGTATTATACTCACGTAAGACATAAAACCTCTTATTGTTGAATTCCCAGCTGATAAAGTAATTTTGGGGATATGTAAGAAAGAGTGAGGAAAGTGCTCTGGAAATCCTGAGCTCAGCATGTATATAGCTCTATTATTCATGGTCTTAGGACATAACTCTCATAGGACTCACAGTTCACTTCTGCTACTCAGGTTGCATGTCGTTTTAAAAATTCTGTGGTACTCCTCTATTACTACCACTATACTAATACTATTATTATACTACTAATTAGACTGCAATTACTGAATACTGCATAATGTTCTAGGTGGTTTTTTTTTTT
>NW_016107461.1:2380047-2450654 GCF_001604975.1 Cebus imitator | reverse complement strand
AGACGGAGTTTCGCTCTTGTTACCCAGGTTGGAGTGCAATGGCGCGATCTCGGCTCACCGCAACCTCCGCCTCCTGGGTTCAGGCAATTCTCCTGCCCCAGCCTCCTGAGTAGCTGGGATTACAGGCACGCGTCACCATGCCCAGCTGATTTTTTGTAGTTTTAGTAGAGACGGGGTTTCACCATGTTGACCAGGATGGTCTCGATCTCTTGACCTCATCATCCACCCGCCTCGGTCTCCCACAGTGCTGGGATTACAGGCTTGAGCCACTGCGCCCGGCTCTAGGTGTTTTTTGTTTGTTTGTTTGTTTGAAACAGAGTCTTGCTGTTGTTGACCTGGGTTGGAGTGCAATGGCACAATCTCGGCTCACTGCAACCTCCGCTTCTTGGGTTCCTGCAGTTCTCCTACCTCAGCCTCTAGAATAGCTGAGACTACATGTGCCAGCAACCATGCCCAGCTAATTTTTATACTTTTAGTAGAGATGGGTTTTCACCATGTTGGCCAGGTTTGTCTCGAGCTCCTGACCTCAGGTGATCCACCTGCCTCGGCCTCCCAAAGTGCTGGGATTACACGCATGAGACACCATGCATGGCCTATACTAGGTCTTTTACAGACGCTGTATTTAGTCATTACAAAAACCCTAAAAGATAAGTAATTATGATTAGTCTCATTTTACAGATGGAGAAATACAGGGTCAGCTAAGGTTAGGTGACCTCCCAAAAGCTATCGCTAAATCAGATTCTATGAAATCGATTAGTTTTTCTATTATATATACTTTCTGCCCCTTTTTCTTCATATATATTTCAAAGTTATTTCCTTAGGAAGCAAAGGCTGTATGTTCTGTTTCAACATTTTCAAACTTGCTCTATATTTTCCTCAAATGATTCAACTCTCCAAATATAAAACCATCAGTATACACATAATGGGCACTTTAAAAAATATAACATACAAATGCATTTGCTTAAAGACATTTTAAAAAATGTTATTCTGTAATACATCTACAGAAACTGAAGCAAATTATCTTGATATTACCTATACTACTACTACTGTAAATTATGTTTATAAATACTACACAGCAACCCAATGTCATATGTAAGCTTTACAAATGTATAGCATGCAAGTTATAAGATAGAGTTTTGCTCTCCTCAAACTTATCAACAGAATAACATTTATTCACATATAAAGGAACATCAACAACTGATCAACTAATAGATAGGTTGAGAGAGAATAATAATATAGAGATGGAGTAGAAATAGGTAGAGATATATGTATATATGGACATCTTATCCTACAAGGGTGCCAAAGACTAGTTCAAATTTTTTTTCTCCTCTATGTTTAATGGTGCCTTTTAGTCTGTCAGGGTAAGTTGTGGCTCAGTTGTGTTCTAACTTTCTTGAGAAAGCTATAGTGCTTTCTACCAAACTATTAGAAATAACACACCATTTTAATCTAAATCTGAAAACATGATTCTTGCTCTTCTCACGATGTGGATCACGTTTCAATAATAATGATGACTATGATTTTAAAAGATCGTAAAAAGGATAATGAAAAACAATCAACAGCAATCATGACAATTACTGAACACATAAAATAGTCCAAATCTTAGGTTTTGCATCTTTCATATTCTTTAATATCTAGAATACTCTTATAAGAAGATATTCTTTTTTGGTCTCGTAAGATACTCTTCAGGACTAAGAGCTTAATTTCCGGGTTTAACTGTGTAGACTGGCATGGTGACATTACAGCCACGTAATTAAATCATCTGAGAAAACTTAATTACTTTCTCTCTACTTCAACTTTCTTGCCTGTAGAAACTGGAAAATATTCCTACCTCATAAGTTTTCTTGTAAGAAGTAAATAAAATAAACACATAAAGGGCTGGGCGCGGTGGCTTACGCCTGTTATCCCAGCACTTTGGGAGGCCGAGGCGGGTGGATCATGAGGTCAAGAGATCGAGACCATCCTGGTCAACACGGTGAAACCCCGTCTCTAGTAAAACTACAAAAAATCAGCTGGGCATAGCTGCATGCCTGTAATCCCAGCTACTCAGGAGGCTGAGGCAGAATTGCCTGAACCCAGGAGGCGGAGGTTGCTGTGAGCCGAGATTGCGCCATTGCACTCCAGCCTGGGCAACAAGAGCGAAACTCCGTCTCAAAAAAAAAAAACAACAACAACAACAACAACAAAAAAAAAATCACAAAAAGTGCTTGGAACAGTATTTGACCAACAGCAAATGTTTAGAAACATTTGTTACAATTATGTTCATTTATATGGAAATCATTGGAAAATGATAAAGTTATTTCCCTTATATTATACTTGACATGGTTAAAGTCTTAGTGAGAAAAGTACAAACATTGTTATACCTGTGTATCCAGTTTTGCAAACACAGTTGAAGCTCCCTGGAAAATTCTGGCAGACCGCACCATTCTTGCAAGGGCTCTGCAGGCACTCATTGATATCTCTCTCACAGGCCCTACCAGTGAAGCCATCTGGGCAGCTGCATGAAAATCCTCCCACTAAATTGTGACAGGTGCCACCATTGTGGCAAGGTGATGGGAGACATTCATCTATATCTATTTCACACCAGCTACCCGCATATCCTGGCAGACACTTGCATAAGAAAGGCTTCAGAGGCTCATTTGCCACAATGATGACTGGAAGACTATCACGGCTCTTTAATACAGAGCTCACAGCCAATCTTCTTAAACAGCTCCCTCCATTCTGACAGGGGCCATGCACACAAGAGTCATGATCCACAGATTCTACCTTTACTCCACTCTGCCGGAGAAGGATCTCTTTGATGCTTTCAAAGAAGGTGGCTACACCACTGGGATTCACATACTGATTATTATTTCGCTTCACAGCTGCCAAAAGAAATGTTCTATTGTTCTCTTCATATGCAGCATACAGTTGCACAGCAGTCCCTAAGCCTGTCAGCTGTGAGCTGGCAATGCGTAAAAAATGAAGGTAGTGGTTGGTCAAGAAGTCCTTTACTGTGGGTACACCGAGACGAAGTAAGATGCTGTTATCCACTGTAGCATTGGAAAATCCAGCAAAGAAAACTCGGATGTTGCTCGTGACTGTGCTGTGAACTCCATCATTGCTAAGGACAGTCAGATCAAACGTGCCGTCTGTGGACCTTGGCTGGGAATTCAGATCACAAGTACCCCCTGGAATACTGAAGAGGCTGGTAACTCCTGAAGTAAGAGAGCAGTGGAAGCTGTCTAACACATCTGGATCCTGTGGCTTCACAGAGCCTAAAATCCCACCGGGAAACAAGTTGCCATAATAATTAACGAATATCTCCACCGTCCGAGATTGTGAAGGATTGTCATTTTGGTCTGTAACTGTGATATGCACAGTTCCTGTGGAAGACATTTGAGGAACACCAGAATCCTTGGTAACCACAGACAGATAGAAGTCTGCAATCTGCTCCCTGTCAATCTCTCTGGTTGTGCTCAGAACCCCAGCAGTGCTCAGGCTGAAATAATTGGTGGCAGGACCTGTGCTCAGCAAGTAGTAAGTAAAGGGACCTTGATTTGGAGGGAGATCAGGGTCAGTGGACTGAAGGGTCATCACCAAAGTGCCTGGCCGTTTGTTTTCCATAACTTCTCCTTCACTGACAGTCAGCACAGGCCCATTATCATTTATATCTTCCAGGGTGACTAATAAAGAGGCACTTCCTGTAGCTGAGGGGGTCCCTGAATCAACAGCCAAAACTGAGAGGTTATAGATGGGTAGGGTTTCTCGATCTAATTCTGCAGTAACAGTGATCTGCCCTGTCTGTGGATTAATAGAAAAGGCACCATTTTCATTCCCTGATCCGATGAAGTAGGAAAACCTGCTCCAGCTGGGGATAGAGTCTGAGTCAAAGGCACTGACAAAGGTCACATGAGTTCCTATTGGGACCCCTTCACTGATCTGCACACTGTAGATGTTCAGAGTAAAAACGGGTGGGTCATTTGCATCAAGCACGGTGACATTTACAGTGACCTCATCTATATCTGCACCTCTAATGCTACCAAAGTTCTTGGCCAGTACCTTCAAAGACACCCTTTCTTCTTTTTCTCGATCAAGAATTCCAGAAACATAAATCTGTCCAGTCTTCTTATTGATCTGGAAACCCTTCTTTCTACTATTACCAAAAATCAAATAGTGCACCTCCCCATCAGTGCCCAAATCACGGTCGCTAGCAAACACTTCTCCAACAACAGTGCCTTTAGGAGCTGCTTCTGAGATTTCAAAATAGTAAAGTTTGGAAACAAAACGTGGCACATATTCATTTGTCCCTTTTAATTGTATATTAACAGTGGCAAAACTACACCTTTCCTCATCGGGGACATTGAAGGCTTTCACAGTAAGATGGTAGCTCTGCTTGGTTTCAAAATCCAAGAAGCCTTGAGTGGTTATGACTCCTGTGTTAGGGTCAAGGACAAAGAGGTCACTGTCAGATGACTGCACAGTGTACGCAATCACAGCATTTGTTCCAGAGTCAGCATCTATTGCATTTAGGTGGATAACTGTTGTTCCACTTGGGGCATTTTCCAAAACAGTAGGGAAATAGTCATCAGAGAGGAATACTGGAGAGTTATCATTCACATCAATCACATTTACGGTCACGCTGCAATAACCAGTTCTTGCAACCCATCCTCCATCTGTAGCACTAATCGTCATTTCATGCTTCTGACACAGCTCATAATCAAGAGATTTGGCTAGTGTTAATACACCTGTAGAAGAATTGATTGCAAAAATGCCTTCTTCATTTCCTGAAGAAATGCTGTACTTAATCAAGCCATTCATAGCTGTATCTCTATCTCTTGCAGAAACAGTTCTGACAATGGACCCAATGCTATGGCTCTCAGGGATGGTTGCACTCATGTGGCTTTGAGAGAATTCAGGTGTATGGTAGTTTTCCTCAGTGACTGTTATTTGAACAGTTGCTTGGGAAGAAAGTGGAGGGTTTCCCTTATCCTTTGCAGTGACTGTGATAAAAAAGTTTTGGTTCAAGTCAGAAATCAGGGAGGATGCTACTGAAATCCACCCTGTATCATTGTCCAACTTAAATTTTCCTAAATGGTTATCATTAGAAATGAAATACTCCACTTCCGAATTCAGTCCAAAATCTTTGTCATCTATTGCTGTAACTTTGATTAACTTTGTACCAACCTTAACATTTTTGGTGACTGGAGTGAAATATTTAATTTTAAGAAATTGAGGTGCATTGTCATTACTGTCCACTATATTGATCGTAACTGTTGTCTCACTAAGTAAGGAAGGATTACCTCGATCTGAAGATGTCACTATAAAACTATGCCTGTTGATATTCACATTACTGAAGCCAGTGACATTTTGGTATTTTAAGATCTGTTTATTGAAAATCTCTCCAGTGGTGGCATTAATCCTGAAATATTCTGACTGAGATTTTATAAAATAAAACACTTGTCCGTTTGATCCCTCATCAGGATCTGTTGCAGATACCTGAGTTACTTTGGAGCCAGTCTCAGTAAGTTCAGGGCAATCTAAATAATAGGAGGGTCTGCTAAATCTTGGAGCATTGTCATTGACATCTGTCACAAATATTGTGACATCTGTACTTACAGTCCACCCAGAATCATGTGCAGAAACTCGAATTCTGTAACGGTCTGTATCTTCCCTATTTAAAGGCCTGCTTATGACAATATCCCCTGTGCTGGGATTAATTGTAAATGGAAGACTTATGTCCATTGTAGAATATCTACTAATTGCATTAATCCCAATGTCTTCATCAGAAGTTGTGACACGGGTAACAGTGTAACCTAAGGGGGAATTTTCAGGAACATGGGCACTAAATATCTGAGAAAATCTAGGGGCATTATCATTCTCATCTAAAATGTTAATCATCACTTTTACTGAAGTACTCTGAGAAGGGGACCCTTTGTCTGAAGATTTTATGGTTAGAATATAATGAGATACTTTTTCCCTGTCCAGAGGTCTAATGCTTCTAATTTCACCAGTAGCATGATTGATACTGAAACTGTTTTCCATGTTGCCATTAACGATTTCATAATCTAACTGTCCATTGGGTCCACTGTCCTTGTCCATTGCCGAAACAGTAAGTACTTTTCGAGGAGAGAGGTTTTCCAGTATTTCAGATACAAATGGGTCTTCCTTAAAAATTGGGGCATTATCATTGACATCTAATACTGTTATATCAAGTTTCTCATAAGAGGAGAATGGAGGGAAACCACCGTCTCTGGCCTCTATCCATATCACGTATTTTTGTATCTTTTCAAAATCCAGAGGTTGACTAATAGACACCTGCCCTGTTAATTGATCAATCTGGAAAGTACTGCCCAGATTCCCACTTGCAATATAATAGGACATAGGTTCTCCTCTCAAAGAGGATCCCGTGATGGTGGTGACAAGAGAGCTGACTGGTTGGCTTTCAGGAAACATGAATGTTTGTTCTTTGGCTCTGACTTTAGGGAAATCTGCCTTGTTCACGAATCTAACTGTCACTGTTGTAGAATCTGTCTTTGGAAATGAGCCACCATCTTTTACATGCACAGAAAATGTCACTTCTGAAGCTCCGTTTAGTGGTGCGGCGGCCATAATGGCTCCCCTCAGTGGGTCAATGTGAAATTTTTCAGAATTTCTACCCGAAAGAGAATAATGCAGTTCAGAATTTGGTCCAATATCAGCATCTGTGACTGTAACCGCAAAGACAAAGGAACCTATAAAAGATAAAGTGTGCAGTTATAACCATAAGTAATTTAAATAAAACATTTGGTAGCAGGTAAGTGCATATAAGACACTCTATTGCTGCTTGATATGACCTTATTTTGTCATGATTACTGGGGAAAACAGTATCTCCTATATTTTCTCTGAAGTTCACAGCCAAATCTGCTTTGTAATTGTCTTCAGAGACTAACCTGCCATTTTCTAACTAAAATTCATACAGTCTGTTGAATTTAATATTTTTCAGTATGCCTTTGGGAGAAGCATAGGTAAAAGAACTTGCTAAACATTCAAAAATCATAGTTTCTAGGAGAAAAAATCTGCACATAAAACAACATTCCAAAATATAATATGTGAACTCTGCAAAACGCTATGCTTCTACCCAGTGCAAAGATACAGTTGCTCTAGTGTGTCTTAAAATACCTTCAAATCACTTTATATGTAATCGTGTCAACAAAAATTATATGTTCATTACCATTGATTCCTTATCCCCACTGTTTTATGACAAAATTCCTTTATATGTGAACTATTATCATATGAAGAAAAAGTATGTATCTGTATGTGTATGTGTGTATGTATATATACACACACACATATATATATATATATACATAAGCCAATTAAAATAATTATAAAGTAGAAATAAGAATTGAGGAATAATGGGCTCCCTTTGGATTCCAAAAGTTAGTACTTACACTGAGTGCCAGTGAAACAGATTGTGGTAAAAATATGCAGAAAAGCTGCCATAAGGACATATTTTCAATATACTCATTCAGAAACCATTCCCAAACCTGCACTCTCACCCCTACAGAAGGAATGGTAACAAAAGTAAAATATCTTTTATTTTAAAAGGCCAGTAATTCTGACTAATTATAATAAGTCCGATGAGGAAAAGATGCTTAAGCATACCTCATTTTGCATAGGAAATTCTATATTGCACCATCACACATGTAATGGATGTAATCAGAACCATGCCTGCCAACATCATTTCATGTAAAGACCTTTAGCAGGTATATATCACTTTGATGTTGACATTTCCTTTTGCTAGAAAGTTGGCACATACATGGAGCCATTTATGAATCATTTTCATATTGACAATTTTCATGTTAGCCAATAAATGGCTCCATAAACTTACAAACAGAAAAAATTTTTGTTTGCAAAACCTTGAATAAAATAAATATTAAGAATTATCCACTTACTAAATTTCTTGAAAATGTATCTATGAAAAATTGAGGTAAAATATTCATTTTCCACTGGCAAATATATTTGACTGCCTATTATCTTCCAGATCATGTTTCAGATAGTGGGGTATGGCCTGCAAAATAGACACAATGCCCCTCCTCTTAGGGAACTTACACATAATTATACCTCAGGCCATAAACATCCTTAATTATGATGTAATAGATATGTTAATTATTTATAATATTCAAGTAATGTTAAGAATAGTAATACATAATAATTATAAAACCCTATATACAATTGGTTTGGGAAGAAAGGGTTCATTTTCAAGTTTCAAACATTTTTCAATTCCACTAGACAAAACAACCTGAATTTTAGAGGATTTGCAAAATTAGGCCACCTCAGAAATATATATGCAAAATATCATAAATGTTTTTATAGAAATGACTGATACACAGTTTGCTTGTATCCATGTGGCCTCATAATCTGGTTGATTACCTGGTAGAGTAGGAGATGGGATGTGAGTGACATACGGGTGATGCTGAAATCTTGGTGGATTGTCATTGACATCAGTCACAGTCACAAGCACACTGGTTGAACTGGAAAGAGGCTCTGGAGAACCTGCATCACTGCAGACCACTACCAAAGTATAATTATCTTTTGTTTCCCTATCTAACAATGCACTGGTGATGATTTGTCCTGTGGATGGGTTGATCGTGAACTGAGAGTTTCCACCGATGATCCTATAACTAAAGCAGAAAGCAGAACTAGGGATATGTCGTATAGTTTTAATATTGTAACTTCTATTTACTCTAATTAAAAAACTGAGGTGGAGATGCAAGCAAACATTACAAGAAAGATCGCACACTAATGTTAGAAAGACTACAGTTAGCTCTAGATCATAAATATTTCAAACTTTATGTGACCATCTCATTGACAATCTTTGTTGTGAGATGTCCAGTGATGTCAAGGAAGTCTTCACAAGGGTTGTAGGACTCTTAAGTTGTGCAAAGCCACAAAACAAACCCATAAGGCTACTGTGTTTTAAATAAATGAGCCTGAAAGCATAAATAAGGGGCCTTGCTCTCATATTGTGGTTAATGGCCAGGATTACAAATGAATATCTTTTAAATGAAACTAAAAATTATTTTTCTGCTGTATACCATAATAAACCAGAGAAGATCAGATCAGTTGAAAATTGTATTCTTCTAAGACAACGCCTGTATTTGGCATGTATCAGCTTCTCAGAACAACTAAAGGACTGATTATTTATACAAAGACCTTTCTAGTGATTAATTCTCTCTTTGTCATTCCTCATATGGTTTTGTTGATTTCTTGACAGGAGAGGTATGACATCTTCATGTATGTTTTGATGCTAACCAGATAGGTTAACAGGCAGGAGTTTCTGCTGAGAAAAGCTTCTCTCTTCTTTCTGAAGAGTAAAGCTGTCTGCATATACTCCTGATTTTGTGTATAAGGTGGGGTCCCAGAGATCATCCAGGAAAGAAGTAGCTGAGCTTGAAGGTTCAGAAATGGCTATGGTCCATAATTTTTAAAGTTGAAAGATAGCATGGAAATAGGTATCTTTAAAAGTTTTCTTGTTTTATACCAACAAAGACATATCCTTGTTGGAGCTAGTTCCATGCTTCTACAGTTTACTTTGTGTCTATATAAACATAGCAACAGCATATATCTAATAGAAACTGCAGAAAAAAAAAAAAAAACCTCCATATTGCAGCCCGTAATTTGTTCATTCCTATTATGCTCACAGCTTAAAACAAATATTTCAGCACGTTTTATCCTACTTTAGTAAAATAATTAACTGTTGAGGACCTTATATTTAAAAATATGAGGAGTCTTATAAAATAACAGCAGAACAGGGAAATAATAGAGAAGCAGTCTGGTTGAGAAGTGGCTTCAGTATTGATAAAGTACTTTACATCATTCACATTTTAAATACATTTTCGCAAACTACATGGCAGAATCAGGCATGGTGAAAATAGCACTAACTATATAGTTATTGAGCCAGAATTGACTATTAAGTATAATTATTGTCCTTATATAGTAAATAATATCTATTCTCTTTATCAAAATATAGATATCAAGTTTTATACATAAATTTTGAACACTTGAAAATTCAGGACTCACAAAATAATCAAAAAACTTACCATTTTACAAAGTGCAGAAAACTGGATTTGGGAATTGTATGATTTTATTTTGGAACCTTGTTGCTATCAGTGGATGTAGAAGTAATCAAATAATTTAATAGGAAAAAAAACTAAGCCATACTGCCACAATTTTTTTTAGTTTTATGATGGCAAGTTTCCAAGGTTCAATCAAATATTTATTCCTACAAACATTCACAAACAAAAATAAAATAAGATTGATTCAAGAATGCAAATTTTCATCTGGGTGTTTTGTATATGTCAAGACCATGGTGTATTATTAAGTGTAATGCATTGATAGGCAAAGGATGTTGCCTTTAGTCCATTTTCACTAAATGATCCATTCAGAAAAACTTGCTATGATTTAAATGTTCCCTTCAAAATCACCTTGAAATCAGTCATTGTAACAATATTAAGAAGTAGGGCCTCTAAGAGGTGAATAGACCATCAGGGTTCCACCATTAATGAGTAGATTAATGCCATGATCATGGAAGTGGGAGTTAGCTGTTGAGGGAGTGGGCTTCTGATAAAAGAATGAGTTCAGCCTGATTTCCTCTCTCTGTCTCACATGATTGCTCACCATGTGATGCCTTCTGCCCTTTGCCATGAAATAACACATAGGAAGCACTCACCAAATGCAGGCCCATGCCCTTAGACTTCCTAGCCTCCAAACTGTGGGCCAAATAAACTTCTATTCTTTAGAAACTACCCAGTATGTGGCGACAGCAGCAGAACACAGACAAAGAAACTTATGTTATAAATTCTTATTTTTTTATTTTATGCTATTGCCATATGATTGTCTATTTTAAAGTAGGTAATATATTTAGTATTTTTTAAAATGACTGAGTTAATTATCGTTAATATCCTATTTTTTCTATACTGCACTAGATTCTAAAACATATAAAAGTATATTTTAAATATGAGATATTCTATAACACCAGTTGCATGCAAATTTATATTTCGAAGTTTTTTAAAAATAGAAGAAACACAAGAAGCTCCGTACCTAGATTGACAGTTAAGATAATATGTCTAGATTTTTGCCACGTCTCTTACTTGGGGCTTGGTTCTATTCTCATTCCTCCTGATGGCCTCTCTGCCCTGAGTTAATTTTTGTAAGGTTAAAAACTTTAGTAGATTGCGTTTTGTGGTCTCTTCTTAACAGTTAAACATTTATACTGTTCTTTAAAGATTTCCAGGAACTTACTGATTTCTTAGTGCATATCAAGCACACTACTGGAGAATTTATATATGCTTTTATTTAAATCCCCAAACAATCCTAATAGTTTAGTCTTAGTTTTGACTGTTTAGAGATAAGGAATCTGAATCTAACAGAGGCTAGGGTAGTTGCACAAAGAAACATGCAATCTATAAAGAGTAGCCCTAGAGTCTGAATTTCTGTCTTTATGACTTCAACATGCACTTTTCCCCTTATACCACAGTAGAAGGAAGGTGAAACTCAACAAGGGAATGTAGTGAAGACAGGAAATGTTGTACCTGATTGCTAAGGCCAACATGGACTCTTGCTCAAGTTGTGTCAATATAGAATGGATTCACATTTAGTTCAATGAAAATCAATAAACATGTTAATTTATTTTCGAATTTGAGAATACATTACTATTTCAAATTATTTGCATAAACAGAGACCACTGTGAACCCTAAATCAACTCATCAACTATTGCTTTTGTAAAATTAAAATTTCCCCATTTGATTTTTTAAAACTTCTTTCCCTCTTCCTGAAATCTACTAGGGTTATAGGCATTGTACTGTCTACTGAGAGAATGTGATCATTTAGTAACAGTTAAGAGACTGAACTTTAGAACATAGTTCACTTGGACATAAATTTTAACCCCATTAATAGCACTTAAATTTACAAAAATTTCTTTTTTTTTTATTATACTTTAAGTTCTGGGGTACATGGGCAGATCGTGCAGGTTTGTTACATAGGTATACACATGCCATGGTGGTTTGCTGCATCCATCACCCTGTCATCTACATTAGTTGTTTCTTGCAATGCTATCCCTCCCTTAGCCCCCCAACCCCTGACAGGCCCAGTGGGTGATGTTCCTCTCCCTGTGTTCATGTGTTCTCATTGTTCAACACCCACTTATGAGTGAGAACATACAGTGTTTGGTTTTCTGTTCTTGTGTCAGTTTGCTGAGAATGATGGTTTCCAGTTTTATCCATGTCCCTAAAAAATATCTTAACGTTTTTAAGCGTTCTTTATCTGTAAAGTGGAGATCACATTTTACTCTTTTTATCTGGTAGTTTTGAGTATTAAAAATATTTTGTATGTAGAGCATTTGGCATTGTAACTGATAAATGGTAAGCATTTAAAAGTCTAAGTTTACAAACATAATAGGACCTATATAGTACATATTTATAATATAGTAGTCTATTATATTATATAGGCTATCCAAATCCATCTACATACAGGTTGAGTATCCATTATCCAAAATTCTTGGAACCAGATGTGTTTTAGAATTTGTCTGGATCTTAGAATATTTGCATACACATAATGAGATATCTAGGGGATTGGTCTCAAGTCTAAACACAAAATTCGTTTATAAGGTATATATGAGGTTTCATATGTACCTCATAAACACAGCCAGAAGATAATTTTATCTAATATTTTTGATAATTGCTTGAAACAAAATTTTTGTACATTGAAACATGGGAAAGCAAAGGTATCAGGTGTGGAATTTTCCACCTGTGGCATCATGTTGATTCTCAGAAAAGTTTAAAACATTTCTGTTGCTTTGGATTTTCAGATTAGGGATGCTCAACCTGTATTTAGATAGTCAAATGTACAAAGGGACTTTAAATTAAAAAAAAAAAGGAAAAAAAAAAGACATGGTTAAGTAGGTAAGAAATCCTGGTTTTAAGTTTATATCCTTTATAAAAGAAAGATATACAAAAAAGTAATTACAAAACAGTAAAGTGCTATGAAACAGCAAAGTGGTGTCGGTGTAGGTAGTCAGAAGGCAAAGACAACACTCTTGACTGGGATGATTAAAATAAAGCCATCTCAGAGAAGGGTAAATTTAACGTAAGTTGCAAAGGGGCTACCTATTTTTCAAATGGGGAGAAAAAAAAGAAGTTCTAGGCCAGTTGTCAGCAAACCTTTTACATAAAGGGCCAAATAGTAAATACATTCAGGTTTGCAGGTCATGTGATCTCTGTTGCAGTACTTAGCTTAGCAACATACAGCCAGAGCAGCCATAGACAATTGGGACATGAACGGGCATGGCTGTGTTCCGATAACACTTTATTTACAAAAACAGGCACTAGGCTCAATTTGGCCTGCAGGTAGCAGATTGTCAAGGCCTGGTAAACAATACAGAATAAATTGAACAAAGCTATAAGGCTTGAGAAAACACAGATCCTTGTCCCATGAGCAGAAAATGATCCAGTAATGCTGAACTTCTGGCTATATGTTGCAGAGTTTTGCAGAATTCGCTTGGGAAGATGCTGGGGCCATATATGGGGTGACTAGAATTTGAAGAGTGGGAGTCTTGAAACTGGAATAGAAAGATTTTGAGGAAGAAAGTAAAATTATTAAAGCAGAGCCAAGAGATACTCATGCTGATGCATGCTACTGCCATTGCCCTTCAATTCACTGACTCAGGTTTGCTTTGTACAAATTATTTACTATAACACTGAGACAGAAATCATTATGAAACATAAACTAGTCATGTATTCGTGCTTGCTGCTTAAAACATTTTTGTTGTTTCTCTCCTTAGATGCAACAAGAAATCTGGAATGTTTTATATGGTATACAAAGTCCATTCCAACCATACGGAAATACTTTCTTCGATGCCATGTTTTGCATAGCTCTTTGCCTTAGTACCTGATACTGTCTTTAACTAGAATGTCTTTCATTCCTTTATTTGTCCATAAACTACTTTTCTGTCTTTCTAAAACTTATTAATTACTTGAAGTTTCTAATGATTTTCTCAAGTATCGTTGACTATACTATTATTTTTCCATCTATTCCATGCTTAAACTATACTTGTTATAAAGTACTAAAGAGATTACAAAATTACCTCTTCTGTTAAGTTGTACTTCTCAGCCCTAGAGTGTTAAACTTCTCAGAGTTTAACAAAGATTTTGGTACATAGTCAGGGCTTCATAATTTTACAGGATAGTATACTACAGAGATTGGAAGGATTAGAAATGGGAGTCATGGAAGTGAGTTAATTTCATTATAATAGTACAGGCATGATGTAATTATGGACTGAACTAGGATCTTGGCAGAAGAGATACACTGAGGAATGGGTGCCAGATGCATGAGAAAAGAAGAAACATGAGAATTTGTCCACTGATTGAGGATAAGAGAGAGAATGACCCTTAGCCGCAAGGTGTGGTAAAAAACAAACAAAGGCAATATTATTGAGAAAGCAGAAAACCAAAATGAGAAACTGGAAAAGTAAGGAATTTTAGGTACACTGTGTTTATGATGCCAACAGAACCTCCAATGTAATATGTCTATCAGGGAGTTATAAATATGGGTGGAAAGTTTTGGAGTGGAGTCAGAGTTGATAGTACAGATTTGGAGGTTTGGTCACAGAATTGATGATTGCAGCAATGGAATAAATCTCTCTCCCTCTCTCTCTCTCTCTCTCTCACACACACACACACACAGACGCACACACGCACGCACACACAGACATACACACACGAAAGTACTGAGAAAATAATGCAGTAAAAGTATTAAAATTACTTTCTAGGGAGAGAAAGAAAGAGAAACAGAAGACAAATTGTGATCAGAGATGCAGGATGACAAGAACAATACTTATATAGATATCTAGGAGGAAAAAAAATGGCAAAGAGGAAAGGTGGCTTGACCTGTAGTGTGAACACTGCAGAAGGTTAAGTAGAATAAGGACTCAGAAAAGTCACTGGACTTGACAAATTTCAGTAGTCTTCTGACAGGGCCTTTTTTAGGGAAAAAATCAGACTAAAGGTTTTCAGGAATGAATGGCCAGAGAAAACAGGTTGTGAAGCCAACCATTCAAGACGTTGTATTAAAAATAGACTGAGTAAAAGCAGCCATTCTACAGAATATTAAAATCATTCATTCAATGCATTTAAGTGAAAACCACTGTCATATACCAAATACTGTAAAAGAAGGAATATATTAGGAGTAAAATAGATATGAGAAGAATAAAAATTAAAAGAAAACCTTTGAACTAATTTAGTGACTTCTGTATCCTAATAACTGTGTCAGAGACATTTATGGATTATTAACTGATTCCATACATACTGTTTGATATCTAGTAGGTGATTAGTAAATGTTTGTCTCCCAAGCTGTAAAGTATAAATTCTTATTTTCATTTTTATTGATGCTGAAACTAAGCATTAGAGGCATTAAAATGACTTTCCTAGGCAATGGTAGGTAAATAAAAGAATCAGAATTCAGCACCAGCTATTCTGAGCATTTCTGTAGATAAGGCAACTTATGTAAATGAGCATTTATGAAGATATATACATGGTCCAAGGAAGAGAGAGAACTTGAAGACACGCGAGAGAAATGAGTAACTTTTGAATTAACAAATTGGAGAAAATTGAATGGGAAGAGTAAGAGCACATATTAAGAAATTTTCCTTAGAATGTTGACTTTGTCTGTAGAGTTTGTTACATTCTCCAGGGTTGTGGCATAGAAGAATTAGAAGTGAGGCTTGCATAGAGATTTGGTTCAGTTGGGAGAAAAAGGGATACATATCTGTAAAAGCTAAGCTCTGGAATATGTATGTTGAAGGCAAAGACATAATCTGACTAGAGCAAGACTAAGATAGGAAAATGCTAAAGATGAAGTAAAATGTGTAACTTAAAGTAAGTACACCATTTGTAGAAATACAAAGTTTAATCAAATAGGTAGAAATAAAAGGTAAACATCTATTGGCTGGATGCTGTATACAAAATCAGTCTACATCATTTGAAAAAATTAACTTATAAGACACATAAAAGTTTATGCTCCTAGAGATCCCATCAGTAGCTCAGTAAATAACCTATGTACAATTTAAATGGGAAATAAAATAATGAAAACAATAGCTCTTTCAAGCTGAAAAAAGAATCGATTTTCTTCAGGATACCATTAATAACAAGGAGTTATTAACACCAGCCATAAAATATATTCTATTCCAGTAAGATTTTATCAAACCAGAGTACATAAGGTTGAGGTTATAATAACTATTTACTTTATCTGTGAAAATATTTTTAATTTAAGCTGCAATAATTGTCTGCCCTAAGTTAATTTGCAAGTGAATACAGTGTTTTCTTCACAAGATAAAAGCAGCTTCAATTTTCATTTTAACTTACTATATGATAGTCTGTATAGTCATTTTAAGATTTTCACTGATGAGGTTTTTGAATTTCAATGAATGTAAAAATATAATGTTAATTCTTATATTAAAAGATGAAAATTAATCAACCAATCACATAACCAAAATTCATACTATCAAACCAAAACAATCCCATCACTTACCAGTACAACTTTGTAAACCATTCTGAAAGCATGAATACAATTTTTTCTAGACCAAATTTACAGGCATAATTCACAGGCATAGGATAGCATTTTGCAATGAATCTTTAACATGCGCTAGGAAAAAGCAGCATTTTATTCTATAATTAAATGAATGACTCAATGGAAGACAGGATCAAGTTTGTAAACATTCAACTTCATATTCAGGGATTTACACTTCTCATATAAGAGAATTTCCCTGTATCTGATAGATAATATTCTATATGCTGTCTAAAAAACAGTATATAGAATATCTGCATGGATGATAAAGAATTATTAGATTTTCACACTATAATAGGTAGGATATCTCTTCCAAAATCATTATAGAAACTTATTTAGCACTAACGAATGATAGGTAGGTAGAGGTCTAGATGTTTTGTGTGATTAGAACTATTTGGATTGACAGTTACTGAGCATTGTTTTTTGTTCCAGGCACTATTCTAAGTAGCTCACTTAACTTATTTTACTTATTCTCTATAAAGTCAGTTTCGTTACTACTTTGCCTAGTCCACTGAAAACTGGGTCCAGAAATATTAATTGGCCCTTACTCATGCAATAGTAATAGTAGAGTCAGGATTCAATTCCACACAGCTTAATTCCCAAGGTTCTGCTCTCAATGTTAAGCTAAAGACTTTGGATTGAATAATAATAATAATAATAATATTATTATTATTATTATTTTGCCACAGTCTTGCACTGTCACCCAGTGCAGTGGGATGATCTCAGACTGCAATCTCCACCTTCTGGTTCAAGCAATTCTCCTGCCTCAGCCTCCTGAGTAGCTGAGACTACAGGCATGCGCCATGATGCCCAGCTAATTTTTTTGTGTTTTTAGTAGAGACGAGGTTTCACCATGTTGGCCAAGATTGTCTCGATCTCCTGACCTCAGGATTTGCCAGCCTTGGCCTCCCAAATTGCTGGGATTACAGGCGTGAGCTATGGTGCTCGGCTTGGATTGAATCTTAAGACGGGGATTTCATTATTTCTATGCTTTGGTTTAAGACAAGGGGATGGGAGGGGAGGGGAGAGGAGAGGAGGGGAGGGGAGGGGAGAGGAGAGGAGAGGAGGGGAGGGGAGGGGAGAGCAGGGGAAGGAAGAGGAAGGGAAATTTAGTGGCCTTTTGAAGCTCATAACTTGGAAGAGGTTCATTTGTACCTGCTTTCCTCTGGTTGGTACAAAGTATAATGACTCAAACAGGCTATGACCCTGGACAGAAATGTCTCGGTCCTCTATGATTTGACTTTACAGGACTCTGGGAAGTCAGTTGCTCTCTTGGAAGTAAGTCTAGGTACACTGAAAGAAATTTGCATGTAGCTTTCCCTCCTTTTGCAATGCATGCATATGTCTATTCGGTCTTGGATTTCCTCTGTTGTCTCTAGCCAGACCTTCTTAATTTCAGACCTTCTTAACTCTTACCTTAACTCCTAGTCTCCTGGGGAACTTTTCCTCCTAAATCTGTCTTCTGTTGAATTCCAAGTGACTGGTTCTAGTCCCTCTTTCCTTCTCTTGCAACACGCTCTCTGACATGGTTTGTCTGTGTCCCCACCCAAATTTCACCTTGAATTGTAATAATACCATGTGTCAAAAAGCAGGGTTAGGTGAAGTTCATTGAATCCTGGGGCTGGTTTCTCCCTTACTGTTCTTTTGGTAGTGAATAAGTCTCACAAGAACAGATGGTTTTGTAAATGGGAGATCCTCTGCACAAGCTCTTTTGCCTGCTGTCATGTAAGATGTGACTTAGTTTTTCCTTGCCTTCTGCCATGATTATGATGCCTCCAGAGCCAATGTAAGTCTTGGATATGTCTTTGTAAAGCAGCATAAGAACAGGCTAATATATTTTCCAAAGATGTTCTCATTCAGTTTACTGGTTTTAAATGTCCTCTTAAACACTGGTGACTCTCAAATCTGTATATCCAGCCCTGACTCCAACCCTAAGCTACACACTCATATTCCCAACTTCCTAACTGATATCTCCAAATGAATGAATAACAGTCATCTGAAATTGTATTCAAATAAAATATTTCTGATTTCTCCCAAAACTATCTCTCCTTCAATGCTACCCATTTCAGTAAATGGTATCATGATATCATGATCTGCCTAGGTGCTTGAGTGGAAAACTTAGTAAATGATTCTGATTTCTCTCTTTCATTTGATCTCACATCTAGTTTCAAAGGTATTCCCCAAATCTATTTGCTCAATTTTCATTTTTCCACATAAGTCCAATGTTAATCTACTTGGAATAACTTTATTAACTAGTGCCTAAATGGTGTCACTGGTTTCTCTCCATAAACCCTCTCTCTACAGTCCTGCCTCATCAGATTCCATCCAAAGGTAGACCAGTTTATGTGTCTCTTCTGTTTCAAACTTCCCAGTAGTTTCTTGTCTAAAGGCAAATTTGAAAACCCAATTATATATCATGACTTAGAAGCCCTTATATGGCCTGCATGATTTGGCCCCTGCCTCCCACGCTGACTCCTTTCTCACTGTGGTCTAGACATGCTGACTTTCTTAGATAAAACAATGAGCTTACTTCCATCCCACAGCTCAGTCCTTTCAGCTTAAAGGTCATTCAATTCCTTAGAGAGGCCAAGTATTATGGTCTGAATGTGCTCTTTAAAATTTGTGTGTTAAAAGCCAGTTTTCCAAAATGATTTTGTTAAAAGAAAATTGAAAATGACCAACAAAATAAGACATTAATCAAATCATTACCAAATCAGTATATATGTTACATATAGCTGATAATTCTTAACGCCTCAAACTTTGTCTTCTGATCCATTACTGTCATAGCCATCTAACCTACTTTAATTTACCTAATACCAGCTTATAGAAAGAGGATGAGGGGTATAAAATATGAAGTGGAGGAGGGGTATAAAATATTTATGTCTGTTAGTTTTTCTCTAGAATATTTGGAAATACTCATTTCTTATAGTTTAATATAGATATGGAAGAAGGCAACAAGCTAGGTCAATAAAACATTGCAACTCAATTGCTTTCACATCCTTTCTGAACAAGTTATCATATTTCTGTTCTCCATTTTAAGAGGATTTAAGCAAAATAAAATATATTTACTAAATGAAGAAAACACAAATATTCTTACTGGGGCCACTAGTGGGTTAAAATAGTCAAAATTATTTAACATTTTCCCAATCCATGAGTAATGCATGTTTCTCCTCACAGTGAATCTGGGCTGGTCATCACTGCTTTGACCAACAGCGTATTATACAAGTGCTGCTATGGCACATCTGGGTCTGAACTTTGAGAGTTCTGGGAGCTTTCACTTGTGGCTATTGGAGTTGAGAACCACCATGTAAAAAGTCCAACTACCTTGCTAAAGAACCACAACAGGAAGTTCTGAGACTACCTGAGGACAGAATGGTCCTACATGATCCCAAGCCTTCCAACCAACCCTGCCATGGCAGCAGGCATACAAAGTCATCTTGGGCCCTCCAGATCATTCAGTCAGCATGTGAATATCGCAAAGTCACACCAGACAACCCCATGAGACAGAAGCAGCACCCACTGTAGTCCCAAACTACAAAACCATGAAATATGATAAAATATAAATAAAATAAAATAAAATAAGTTAAATAAATTGTTTGTTAGAGTAATAAGTAAAATGTTTACTATTTGAATCCTCATTTTACAAATTGTTGGTTTTCAGCAATAGATAACAAGAATAAGATATGTCTTAATATAACGTTCATTTGAATAAAACATTATATTCATGTCACCCAAAAACTAATGTTTAATGAGAAAATGGCCAAACTTTACAAAGGAAAACATACTGACCTTATAACTGCATTTGTGGAAGCATCAGCATCTGAGGCATTTACCAATAAAACATCGGTTCCAGTTGGTGCATCCTCAGGAATTGTTGTGAAATACGCTTTACTGGCAAATGTGGGGACATTGTCATTCACATCATCTACTATGACATTGATTGTTCCAGTTCCGGTCAAGGCAGGGGATCCTAAAAAGAAAAGAAAATCAAGTCTCAATGCTTATAAATGAAAACAAAGAATAACAAATTTAACAATAATGAGCTGTAGACAGAAATTCTAAAGAGAATTTAGGAAACCTCAAAAAAAAATTTCTGAGCACATAAGTTATTGAGCGATTTTTAATTTTGTTACAAGAAAAGTATTTTCATTTGTTAACTAGAATTTGAGCTCTTTCCTAGGAACTCTGCACAAAAAAAGCATATATCATGCTCTTATTCTATTTTAAAGGTGCTGATTCAACAATGTAGAACACAACAATATCATTTGAATGCCACAAAAGAGGCCCTGCCAGTAATTTCTCTGAAATTACATTAAAATAGCGCAAAACCAGATTTAAAGAATACCCACAGGCATGGGAGAGCTGGCCAACTAACAAGGCAATGTTAAAAACCGGACTCTCAGCTGTGACTATCATTGTTAACTATCACAAATTCCAGTGTCTCTGAGGTATTTAAATCCCTTTCCCATACTAATCAACACCTGTTAGTGGGAGAAAAAAAAGAAGCTTCAAATTATATCTCAAAAGTGTTATGTTGCACGTGCTATAATAACTTTATAATGATGAGCTAACCCAGAATCATTTGTGCTGCTTCTATTTAAAATTCAATGTAATGTGAAATGATTCATTTTTATTTCCTGTTCCAGCTCTGTTATCAATATATAGTGAAAACCCAACATTTGCCAAACGCTTGGGCTACACTATCTGTACTACACAAAGTTAGCAGACTCATTTTGTGGTGAAGGCTAGATGCCATGTTGGTTGGAATCTGTGGGTTGTCCCCATATCTGAAAGGCAAATTATCTGCCTTTGGTTGTGTTTTCAAAACAGTTTTTTCAAGCTCAAACTCTTCTAAATAGAAATAATGAAGATCCATTTAACTGCATTTATATAAAATAAAAGAAAGCCCCAGATACTCTCCTTTTCTGCTTAAAATACTTCACTTTCAACAAAGTTATTTTCCTTAATATGACATTTACATTATCCTTAACTTTATCATTCAATATTCTGTAAATGAAGACATTCATTTATTTATTTGTAAAATTTTTATGGAATGCTCTTATTAGCACAGAACGTTATTGAGATTCTCAATCTTACAATATTATTTTCTAATGATTGGGTAATTTGCTGGTATTTCCTTTACCACTATTCAATCATTTATTTATGTTCTTAGATTGTAACTACTCGTGGCGTAGTACCAATCAGCTTTTATACTCAGGTGTATGTACAAGAACCAAAATCAACAGACAGGGAAATTATGGAATGGAATGGTTTTGGAGACCTGTTATGTTTTTTCTTTATATAGTAAGCTTACATTCTAGGTTAGATGAGAGAATGTGTATGACTAGTTGAACAGAGCACAATAAAGAAGCATGATACCTACCAGAAAATGATGCAATTAAATTTACAGGGCACACTGATAATTATTGCCATATATACATATATATATATTTTATATAAGCATTTCATTTAAATTAACATTCAAACAGTCAAAAAAATTGACATCTAGAAATATCTAAAAAATTAGCGTAAAATTCATGACTGCAGAAATCTTACCTATTAGTGTTTGATTTTACATTAAAGGGAAAAAATAGCCCTCAATATATTGGTTATATGCATAATGAACCATGAACTTAAAAAAGTTAATGACTTTTTAGTACTTGCTTACTGTAAATAATGGTAAGATTATGTATCAAATATTTCACACACACAGCAAAATAGATATGAAAGTAGAATACAATGTAGAAGCACAGCAAATAAGGCTAAAAATTCCATGCAACATATTAAAAGAAATATCAATAACAGTAAATATTTGTTTAGTCCTTAGATATGCATGCACTGGTTTAAGAAGTTTACATGAACTCTCTTATCTAATCCTCTTAAATCAGTACTGCTGTCATCTCCATTTTGTATATGAGTAAACTCAAATTTAGAAAGTTTAAGTAGCTTTTTCAAGGTCACAGTCCTAGTGAGGAATGTCACTGAGATGTGACTCATGGAAAGTAGCCCTGGAGTCTTTACCACTGACAAGCAGCTGGAAGGTACTGCCGGTAGGGGGAACAGCGCTGCTCCCTGTGCTGCTCTGGGGATCTGAACAAGCAGTGTGTCACTGAGCCTATGAGAGCACCAGGCAGGAGGTGGAGAGAAGACCCAACAGAGAGGGAGCTTCGCTACTGGCCACCGTAAGTTTGTGGGGCATTTGGGCACAATAATCGTGGCATAGATTTTAAATTTCTCATGAGCAATATATTAAGGCTAAAATAAATATTTTGGGGTGTATTGTTGAGTACCAATGTTTGGCTTACATTTCTTGAATGTGTGTTTCACTATACACAATTTTATGAAATGGAAGTTAATGATCTGAAAAATGTTAGTAGGGTTCCCACCAGTTGCATAAAACAAAAATTATCTAGCGAATGTGTGTGTGTGCATTTGTGTGAGCAAAAGGGGGTGACATGGAAGAGAGAGAGAAACTGAAAGAGGGGATACATAAATCAAGGTTCCAGAGAGACAAAGGATAAGAGGAGATGCAGGGTTCTTTAATCTCTTTTACTGATATTTTATTCTACTCACTAAAAATCAGTCTTCATCTGCAAAATGAGAATAGTAATAGACTCAACCCCAAAGAGGTATTGATAAGAATGTAATGTGCTTAGGACTTTACCTAGCACATAGTTAAATTATATTCCATGATATTCATTGTTTTTCTTGTACTTGTTCTAGAGACGAAAAATCCCACAGAAATGGATATAAACGGTCTATTTTTTATTATATAGTTTTCTGTGTTACAGCTGTCAGGATTCAACTCAATCTTACATTATTCGGGAAGATATTTTGAATAATAATTCATCTCAATGATTAATTTGCAGCAAAAAAAAAAAAAAAACATAAGACATTTAGTGCTCTAAGCATCCAGTTTTATGGAAGACATAGTAAACTGGGCATTTTTAAATATGAAATTTTAAGATTTACATTGAGATTTCAAGAAAGATCTGTACATTTCTGGTATAAGCATTGTGCTCTATTCACAATACCTAAACTTATTAACAAAATAAGTAACTGGAAGTTAGTTAAAATATCATGTTGATATTTGATATTCTAAAGTATCTGGTGACACACATAAAGAAAACCACATTAAATTATGACTGACTCATTTGTTCAAGAACATGTGATTTATTTCTTTGTCTATAAACCATATATTGTGGTAGATACATTTTCTGAGTTAGTAAGCAAACGGGGGATGTGGGGAAAAAACAAACCCTGTTTATCCAGGAAAATTTACATCAAGTTCAATCTCACTGTCCTCATACCAAAGAATATCATCTCATTTTTCCAGATGATTTTCAAAGCACACAAGTGACAACAGACAGTTCTGGCTTGAGGATCATTCGTTGATCCTCAAGATTAGTGGAGGATCCGCAACACTGGCAGAGGATCCTCAAGCCACAATCAGCCCCGTAGGTGATTCTACATCTACACAGGGGATTTTCAAGCCAAGAACCTTCTCCAGAGTCCCCTTTTTCTTCCCTTATTATCACCCACAATCCACTTCATAAGCACTTGGAGTTCTCTTCTTATGTTTTTCCTACCTCAAGAAAAGTAAAGTACAATCTCTGCAACTGTCTCAACTTTCTTGTTGTGCACACAGTCTGGTTAGTTTTTCCTAAGAAACCTTTCAGAAACTTTGTTCTAAATTTCTAAGTCTTTTACTGATATTTAACTAACCTGAAATTTGAGTCCTGCCTCATATATATTTGACAATTATTCTTGTGAATGAGGCTTACCAACCTCCATCCCACTCCGACCTCTTGCTTGTTGACTGATGTATAACCTCCAGAAGTCACTGCCTTTCAGCTTTACTCAGAAAAATGAAATCAAGGGAAAAAAGTGGAATGTCCCTTAATTTCAAGTGAATCTTATTTTCACTGCATTTGTGCCAGATGAGTGACACAAACTCCCTAGTCCTTGGTGACCACAGATCTTGGCACAGATCTCCCTTTACGTGCTAACTGAATGAAGAAGCTGTGTTTTTTTTATGCTTTTCTCTGTTTATGTGTTTGCTTGATTTTAACCCTTCCTTCTAACTGTGTGGAGAGGTCGTCTGGAGTATTACTGTTTCCCAGCATGTAGTGGATATATCCTATTTGAAATGCTGCACAATGTTTACTATTACTTTATCTTCAGTCCAAGGCTTTCTGGCTATCAGTTCCAACTGCCTATTTGTTGGTTTCCTCTTGCAAGTTACTGCAGAGCCTCAACATTAGATGTGAAAAACTGAAATCAGAATTACTATCTGTAAACCTTGCCCGCATATTTATATATAGGTTGAAATATGGGTACATATATATACATACATATTTTGTTGAACACATTTGATACCAAATCTATACATATTTTATATATGCATTACTCATTTAATGTAAAGATTCCATAAAGTAGGTATTCTTATTTAATTTTGTTAAACAATTCAAGACCCAAAGAACTTAACCAATTTACATTTAGCCACAATAGAGAGCCAATTTTGAATTATTTAAAAAAAAAGTTTCTAAGTTAATTAAGCTCAGATAAAACTATGCTACTTTTATTGCAGATGCTGTCTGTATTAACTCTTTCTCTAATTTTATCCATGAAAACCTGGTCTAGTGATTACATGATTGAACACTTCTAGAAATATACAATCTAGGACTATAGTCTTATCATCTGGGATTTGGCCTAAGGCGGGGGTCAGAGAACAAGACTACAGACAAAGGTCAAAGTTTTGCAGATAGTATACTACTTAGAAACAGAAGGTCCCAATTAAACCTGAATCCCATGAGAAGGATCAGAATACTAGGGCCAGTGTTTAGCTCAAATAGATCTGATAATGATGAATTATATAGGTAGTGGCGTAATAGGGCAAAATTGTTCAATCTCATCTGGGATTGATTTATGAGAACCAGATACAGGCACAAAGAAGAGGCAGGATATAATGACACGAGCTCCTGATAGAGGATAGTGAACCAATGAAAGGGGTAAAATATATAAATAAATTTAAAAGTCAAGGTCTCAGAAACTTGTAATTGTAGAGGTTAGGAGGATGTAGTGGATATTTAAATTAGAAGTCTGAACTCCAATTAAAAGTCAAAATCCTAATTAAAATTTGTAGTAAGATGAAAAGAATTTCAAATTTAAATTTATAAAGTTGTATATATTGTGTGTACATATGTATGCATATATGTATTCCTATATATATAAATATAAGATAAACATGGATAGAGTGATAAAAATCTTCTTCAGTTTTTAGAGAAAATAACCAAAAAGAAAACCCAAATTCTGAATGGCATATCTTAAAGTTTACAGAAACCAAATTGTGCACACGCACACACATGGCGGGGGTGGGGTGGGGTGAAGCAGGGGAGAGAGAGAGACTTATACAGTTTAATAACTAGCATAGCATTGCCTTTAAGACTGGTAGCTTAATCAGCTTAAATATATCAAATGTAGTTCAAGAAAATTTAAAGTAAGTTGTTTTTTTTTTCAGAGATGAGTTTTGCTCTTGTTGCCCAGGGTGGAGTGCAGTGGCTTAATCTCAGCTCGCTGCAACCTCCACCATCCGAGTTCAAGAGATTCTCCTGCCTCAGCCTCCCAAGTAGCTGGAATTACAGGCACGTGCCACCGTAACTGGCTAAATATTTGTATTTTTAGTAGAGACTGGGTTTCACCATGTTGGCCAGGACAGTCTCAAACTCCTGACCTCAAGTGATCTCTTGCCTCAGCCTCCAAAAGTGCTGGAATTATAGGCGTGAGCCACTGCACCCAGCCTAAAACTTAAAATAAGATTTTAAAACGAAAAAGTTTCATGTAACTTCTCTATCAGAAAATACACAAATAAAAAGTGTAAGGAATGAGTTTAAATGACTAAAGTTCAAATGTCAGGATGATTATATTTTTTATGTTAGCACCTATAAATTAAAAATACTTCTCTGAAACAAAAAAGCTATTCAACAGAAATAGAATTTTTGCTTAACTTAATTCTGTTGCTTTTCAACAAAGCTGATTTCTTTCTTGACATTAAATATTTGGTTAATGGGTCCCCTGACTAGGTGTGTGTTTGTCGTAATAAAGTTCTAGTTTATTTTTTTCCCATGAAGTAAACTCATTTTTCTCACAGTAATAAGCCCTTCACTAAAAATGTATTGAAATTCAGCCATCCTATTTTAGCACTGAAGATGATGTAGTTAGATGTAATTTAAATACAAAAAAAACTACACAAAACAAATAAGTATGTAACATTTTAAATATTACCAACAGCTCTGTATTTTTAAAATTCTATTTTAAAAATAATGTATTGCTGTTATCTAGTCCTATACATATGTTTATATAAATTAGATATATACACACTTAAGTATCCCCTGATTTTTTTCATTATTTTTGAATATGATTCTATCATAAACAGTTATTTCTTTAAGATAAATTATATACTAAATATAGGCAAGAAGTAAAACTAAAATAATCAATTTAGTAATGTTTGACAATGTCAATGAAAAATTGCACAACAAAGTGAATATACTTAATCACTAAACCATGTACTTAAAATCATTAAAAAGATAAATATAATATTAGGTATATATTATCACAATTTTAAAAAATTATAAAATAAAATACAATAATAACTAAATATTTAATGCCTACAAAAGCACATTATGGGGAATAACTATTTAGAGGACATTAAAGAAACCCAAATTCTCAACACAGATATTTAAACTCTGAAATACTAGAGGCTACCACCTAATTCTAAACTCAACCTACCTCTGCCTGCCTCCTGAGTGAAAATATCAAATTACATGTTTATGGATACTAATCAAAATAAGCTTTAAAAAGGATTGTTTTAAAAATGTAAAATTAGAGAACTTTTTTGGAAAGGATAGAATCCTCATAATGAAATCATGTTGGTTTTGATTTTATATAATCTTTATTATTCAGTTTATATAAATTTTAGCATAAATTTTAAACATAGTTTATTGCTATTTCAAAATTTAATTTCCTTTTTATACTCAGATTTATGGTTTACATGGAGTAAATGAATAATAGACTGAAACTGTTTTATCAAATTTCAATTCTATGAAACCTGTTGGCAATTCTACCTCTTATTAAACAAAATTTTTGAAATAAAATTTTTTGAGTTTTATATTGAGAAAACACAAATGAAATTCTAGGTAGAAATGTTTTTTTCTAACTGAAGAGTAGCTGATTTAAAAGAATGCTATTTAAATAAATGATTTAGAATAATACTTGGATTACTAACAAACATCATACAAAGTCTGCTAGAAGTAAGAGGAATTAAAACAATAACCAATTGTCAACTTTGGAAACAAGATTCCCATCTATGACAAATGCTTTAATGGAAATAAGTAAAGCTGCCCTAAAATCAAAAATAAAATTAAGTTAAATGCATTTCATTTCTGATAATTGAAGGCAACTCTAGCACTATTTTATTTATGAAATTATTGGGGCCTTAAAAGTTTTCACGCAATTTTCATTATTAAAAATGTTCATTGTAACAGACAAGGCAAACTTTTCTATCATACATTCCCACAAATAATATTGACAAAATGTGATCTTCAGATGTAAAATGACATATTACACAACTCTGATTTCTCTCTTGATTACAGAGTCATTTATAATGCAATGACCGGCTTCAACTAAATAATGGAACAGTGTTAATTCAAAATGTTATCAGGTGCTCACCAATAAAATAAAGCATGATGATCAGACCTTTTACCTTTTACCATTAACTTTGCAAAAACAGCTTGTTTTCCCTCCATTAAAAAGCAATTTTCAATCCCTGCATAAAAATAAAATTTATTCCCTTTCAGTTGGATGATAAATGCCCTTAATTAGAAATTCTAATAAAAAACTGTTCCTAGAAGATCTGTTATTTATGCTGACACATAAATGCTTCATAACTAAACTTTAGTGCCAAATCTAGAACCAGAATCTCTATATCCCTTTAGTATAAAAGACTGAATTTTCTATAAAGAATAACATTTTTAATTTGTGGACAGATCAATCTCCTACCCCCCAAATTCAATGCAAACATACAGCCCAACTGACTGTATTGTCTATGCAGGGTAACATATGTACTGTATATTCATAGTATAGTATCTAACATTTGCTTTGCACTTTATAATTTACAAAACCCTTGAATATACAACCTTTTATTTCTTGAGAAGAGTGATGCTGTGCTTTCTAATTTATGAATATTATGACTTTACCAGGTATTTTACTTACAAAGAACTGCAAGATTTTTTACTCCCTAAACCAATGTTCTCTTTAATATAAAAATAAAATTTAATCAAAAGAGAAGAAATTTGTATAAACTATGTTTATAATTTGTATAAAACAGAATATGGTAGAAAACCTGACATTTGGGAGTTGATAAATAATTGTTAAGAAATCATCACGTAATAAGTGGATTGGCCTCACTGACAAACAGTTGAATGGAAACTACAGGTTGTTTAGCTTTTATAATATAAGTTTTTGTTGGTTGTTTTATAAACCCATAAAATTGAGATACTAGTGTCTAACTTACACAGTTGTTGTGAGACTAAATGAGATAATATAGTACATATTCCGGAACTTACAAGCACTAAGTGTGCATAGAATGAATATCATCTAATGTTTATGACTTCCTAAGATATAGCTCTACTTGAATGTCTTCCCTGAGAACTAAACTTTTATATTTAACTTTCTACTTGACATCTCAATTAGCTATACTATTTCAAATGTAATATGTCCAAAAACTAAGTCTTGGTAATTTGCCCTTTAATATTTTTTCTCCCCATCTCCAAATTTCTCATCCCAATATTCTAGGACTCACGCAGGATTCATGTCTTTTTTAAGCTTCCTATATTTCTGATTCCATCATCAAGTCCAAAAATTCAACTTTCAAAATGGGTAAAATATGTAACTACTTAACATTCTCTAGCCAGTTAATCTGCTTAATTAACTACATCGTTTCCTAACACTCCCAATCTATGTAATATATTGTTTATTTTTTACTATTTTTATGATTGTAATGTAAGCTATATAAGGACAGAGTCCTCTTCACCAGCATATCTTCAGGACCTAGAAGAAAATCTGGAGTAGAGAGCTCTGGAAACATTTTTTTGAAGAAACAATATAAAGAGACTTTTACATATCAATAAGCCCATAAAAGTGAAATAGTCTCACTGACTGTATTAATTTGTTCTCACACTGATATAAATACATGCCAGGACTGGGCAATTTCCAAAAGAAAGAGGCTTAATTGACAAACAGTTACACAGAGCTTAGGAGGACTCGAGACACACAATCATGACAGAACCTAAAGCAAACATGTCCTTCACAAGGCAGCAGGAGAGAGAAGAATGAAATGTGCAGACTAAATCCATCACATCTCCTGAGAACTCAATATCAGGAGAAGAGCATGGAGGTAACTGACCCCATGATTCAATTACCTCTCAATGGCTCCCTCTCAGGACATGTGGGGATTACAGGAACTTCAGCTTAAAATGAGATTTGGGTGGGGACACAGTCAAACCATATCATTCCGTCCCTGGACCCTCTCAAATCTTATGTCCTCACATTTCAAAACACAATCATGCCTTTCCAACAGTCTCCCAAAGTCTTAACTTATTTCAGCATTAACTCAAAAGTCCAAGTCCAAAGTCTCATCTGAGAAAAGGCACATCCCTTCCACCTATAAGCCTATAAAATCAAAAGTAAAGTAGTTACTTCATAGATACAATGGGGTACAGGCATTGGGTAAATACACACATTCCAAATGGGAGAAATTGGCCAAAATGAAGGAGTTACAGATCCCAAAAAGTCCAAAATCCAGTGGGGCAGTCAAAACTCAAAGTTCCAAAATGATTTCCTTTGACTCCATGTCTCACATCCAGGGCATGCTGATGTAAGAGGTGGGCTCCCATGGTTTTGGGCAGCTCCGCCCCTGTGGCTTTGCAGGGTACAGCCACACTCCCAGCTGCCTTCACCAGCTGGTGGTGAGTGCCTGCAGCTTTTCCAGGTACACAGCTGCAAGCTGTCGGCTAATCTACTATTCCGGGGTCTAGAAAATGGTGGCTGTCATTTCACATTTTCATGAGGCAGTACCCCAGTAGGGACTCTGTGTGGGGGCTCCATTCCCACATTTCCCTTTCACACTGCTCTAGCAGAAGGTCTCCATGAGGGATCTGCCCTTGCAGAAAACTTCTGCCTGGGCATCCAGGTGTTTCCATACAACCTCTGAAATTTAGGCTGAGGTTCCCAAACCTCACTTGTTGACCTCCATGTACCTGCAGGCTCAATACTATGTGAAAACTGCCAGGGCTTGGGGTTTTAACCCTCTGAAGCAACAGCCTAAGTCATACCTTGGCCCCTTTTAGCCATGGCTAGAGCGAGTGGGATGCAGGGCACTACATCCCTAGGTTTTACACAGCAGAGGTGCCCTGGGCCCAGCCAAGGAAACCATTTTTTCCCTCCTAGGCCTCCAGACCTGTGATAGGTAAGGTTGCCAAGAAGATCTCTGACACGCCTTGGAGACATTTTCCCCATTGTCTTGTTGATTAACATTTGGCTCCTGGTTATTTACACAAATTTCTCCAGTGGGCTTGAATTTCTCAGAAAATGTTTTTTTCTTTTCTACTGCAATGTCAGGCTGCGAATTTCCCAACCTTGTATGCTCTCCTTCTTCTTGAATGCACTGTCACTTACAAATTTCTTCTGACAGATACCTTAAATCATCTCTCATAAGTTTAAATTTCCATAGATCTCTAGGGCTGGGGCAGAATGCTGCCAGTCTCTTTGCATAGTCAGAGTGACTTTTGCTCCAGTCTCAAAGAGGTTCCTCATCTCCATCTGTGACCACCTCAGCCTGGACTTCATTGCCCATACCACCTCAGCATTTTGGTCAAAGCCATTCAACAAGCCTGCAGGAAGTTCCAAACTTCCCAATATTTTTCTCTCTTATTCTGAGCCCTCCAAACTGTTCCAGTCTCTGCTGGTTACTGGATTCCAAAGTCACTTCCATATTTTTGGGTATCTTTACAGCAGTGCCTTATTCTCTGTGATATCAGTAACCTATATTAGTCTGCTCTAAAGCTGCTAATAAAGACATATCCGAGACATGGGAAAGAGGTTTAACTGACCCACAGTTTGGCATGGCTGCGAAGGTCTCAGGAAACTTATAATCACAGTGGTGGGGGAAGCAATCATGTCTTTCTTCACATGGCGGCAGGAGAGAGAAGTGCTAAGCAAAGGGGGAAAAGCCCCTTATAAATCCATTAGATCTTGTAAGAACTCACTCACTATCAGGAGAACAGCATGGAGGTAACTGCCTTATGACTCAATAACTTCCATGGGTCCCTCCCATGACACATGGGGATTATAGAAACCACAATTTAAGATGAGATTTGGTAGGGACACCCCCAAACCACATCAACTGTAATCAGAACTTACTTATAAGGTGAATTAAATTAGCACCATAGTTCGATTGTAATTAATGCAAAATGATAATTGGTAGTGATAATTACCAATATTATCATCTTTTAGGCATAAAGCCTAATAAACTCTTTATATCTTCTTTATTTAGCAATTAAATTTGAACAATGTCTAAATTTAAGCTTGCTTTCAAAATATCAATATTGAAATTACTGCTTCCACTTAATTTGGCTTCACTTAAAAATGTTTTCACACATTTATTTATTCGGAAAAGAAAAATAGCAGTTGAACGTTTCATTTATGAAAGTGAAATGAATAACCTATAAGAAGAAACGATTTTTAAAATTGCATTTTGTAAGTCTATATCATGGAGAGAGTCAGCAATATATTTTAAAGAATATCCTGATTTCTTTAAAAATATTTAACAAATATGATGTAGATGAGCATGAACTTAGTTGAAAGGCAGAAATTCTGGATCTTATACTTGACTTTACTACTTCCTGGGTCTGTAAGTTCTGGTACACTGCTTATCTATCCCAGGCTTCAATTTTCTTATCTGGAAAATAAAGGAAGTTGACTGACTTATCTCCAAGAAAACTTCTGGCCAAAAAGTCGTCACTTAATGTTAGATTTCTCTAATTTAGAATTTTTTTCCTATGTAGCTTTCTTTAAAAACTCCTCCAAAACTCCTGCAAAAACTCCTCCAAGACCATCCTGAATATAACTGTAGCATCCCTAAACTGTCATAGCAGTTCGCTTTACTGCATTCTCACACACTAAATCAGTTCCCTGAAAGAGTAGTGGCAGATATTAATATCTCACATCATTTAAATTTATTTTTGAGGGCATAAGCTCATCTTGAGTTAAAAAAAAATGCTAAAAGATCTGGTCAAATTACTTGCATAAATGTACTTCTGTTGGAATAGTTCATTTGAACACAAACATTTCCATAAGAAAATTTAAAACAAGCAAACTTTTCATATTAAGTTGATGTGAAATGATGGGCCCTTATATTTAAGCTGGTGAAACTAATTGCCACATGTGTTTAGAAGGTGCTTGGGTATTTGGGAGCTATGGAAGATTCACAAGTCTTTGTTTTGGGAATCCCAGGTATAAAAGAATTGCCAAATGAGAAAACTGTTCAAAAGCATGTAGTTTCTGCTCTTGAAGATTTGAATTCGATCTTATGAATCATACTAAGAAAAGGTGGAGAGTAAAGCACAGTGTAGCAATAAGACCTGTCTATAAATTTCTAATAGATAACAGAATTGAATCAGAGCCAGAAGGTTCAGGGGAAAGTCATGAGAATATAGCTCAAGCAGTATTTTAAGCACTTGAAACAGAATTAAAGCCATAAAATGCTTCACTGGGTCCTTACATATGACTGCAATTTATCACATCACACTAAACACCACAAAGCCTTAAACACTTGTGCTGCTTTTCAAAACAGAGGTCAATTTGAATGACCACAGCCAATGTAGCAAAAACTTCTGGAATTTCAGCCATGAGTTAAAAATGAAAGCACTTTTTTCTTTTGGAAGATTCTTTAAAAAAATCTATAAGCAATGAATATATAACAATAAACTAAATATAAGTATGTTAAATAAATAGAAATCACAGTTGCATATTAAAATAATAGGTTGTCTTTCAAGTTATAACTATCATTATTCAACAAATATAACTCACTCAATCGACAAATATTTATTAAGCACCAATTATGTTGCAGGTCTTGTTCTTAGCGTTTCTGGGAATCTCATTTTGAATAAGACTTAGGAAGTTTACTTTCTCTGGAAATCTGATAGAGATGGATAACGTAAACAGGCTCTACGTACTCATATATATTATGTAGAAGAGTACGATTTGAGATAGCAATCTGTGTTAAGAAATCACAAAGGTAAGTTGATGGAGTGGCACTAGGGAGAGGGCAAGGGCAAACATAACATTGGTGGTCAGATAAGTCCTCTCTGAGAAGCTGACATTTTATCTAAAATAATGACAAAATGACCATGACACCAGTGCCCTTGTCCTCCACCAGCCAAACAGCTGGCTATAGAGTAGAAAACTCCAGGCAGAGAGAACTACAAGTGCAAAAGGCCAATGTGGCAGAAAAGTTGGCATTTGTAAGGAAGCCTGATGGGTTGGTTGACATTGGCAGTATGCAGTAAATATATAGGAACTGCTTTCAAGAAACAGGCCAACTAGATTCAAAGCATATACTGATTTCCATGGTGTAAATATGTTGGACAATTGCAATCTGATAATGTGATAATACTAAATGCAGAACTGAGAGGAGACAAAGGGTGAGCTGGGGCCACCGCACCATGCTGGCTTAAAATAAAGGTGGCAGCTGGTGGTGGTGGAGGGGTTTGGATAAATGGACAGAGACCAGATTATTTAATGCCATGTAATCAATGGTAAGGCATTTAAATTTTATTCTTAGAAAGCATTGCAGGGTTTCTATGCAAGAAATAGGGTATGATGATCGAATTTATAGTTTTAAAATTTCACCTGTTGCCTCTTGGGTAACACACCATGCAGGAGAAAAGATAGGCAGTTAGAAAGCTATCATATACCACCCCTAGCTTAGACTAAGGAGGTAGTATTGGTGGTAAATAAAAGTGGATAAATGCAGGACAGTTTTGGACATTTTTGAAGCTGAGTCTACTTGTTAATGAATTTGTTGGATATGGTATACAGAGGAAGAGGAATGAAGAATAATAACAAGGTTTGCCTTAAGCAATTGTGAAATGGTGGACAGAGAGCAATTCATTTAAGGTAGGGAGGTGAAAAGAATTCAAAAGTGTTTCTTTGGCCTTACTAAGCTTGAGATGTCTAGCAAACATGCTGACTGACCTTAATGGCTAAAATAAGCCATTCTTTTTATCTAGTTGATAAACTTTCGCATAGATATTAGCATTTCCATTCATAGATACAAACATGAAGGAATAAGAAAGTTTAAGGTCATGCAGCTGGCAAATGTCAGAGGTAGGATGTGAATTGAGGTTTAACTATAAAGACTATGTATTTAGCTCTAGGACATATGTTCATTTCTAAATTAGTTATCTGAATTAATTTTTTAAAGTATACTCTTCTAGTTTCTCTGAAAATTTCCTGCAACTTACTACATTTAAGACATTATTTTATTTATTGCACATATGAGAAAATGGTAAGGCAAACTCTTGTAAGGAAGGCTACTTAGGAAGAGAATGCCTAACCCATAAGAAGGACTTTAGAGAAAACTCTCCTTTAAACCATGTAGTGGTATCTGCATTACTCTACCGGGTGAATGTGTTAGCTTCCTATGAGTTTCTAGTTGGTACAGTATATATTTCTACAAGAAATAACACTAAGTAATGCATAATGAAGGCCAAATATCCGTACTTTCAGTTATAGGTAAGCAACATACCATCAGTAAGGGAATTGGAGTCTCTTTAGCAATGATCTACAGGAAAAATAAGCCACAATTATTATCCCCTTTTCTGTTTTTGTAATTTAGTAATGTAACTTTTAACACCACACACATACAATAGTGTGGTTGTAGCTTATTTAAAACAGTAGGCAGGAGTAGTTAGAGTTTCCATATGTGCTACTCTGTAACCATGCAGTCACAAATAAAAATATGATGAGAGTTGAAACAGTATTGTTTTCTCTCCCCCACATTGAAAGATTGAGTGGTTTGCATGATTAAAAACCTGCCACTTCAATCCATACCATATTGATGAAGTTTACCTATCTCTGGGCTAAGGTAAAAAAAAATGCAAAGGAAAGGTGATTTGTGAGATAAAGAACTAAACTCTCAAACATGTTTTCTTTAAAACACATTGATATTGTCCAGGCCCTTAGAACACTACAAATTTGAGAAAAACATTGCATCTGGGATCTAATAGTGGCCATATTTTTTCTGAAATTTCTCATGTCATCTACCAGTTTGACTTTTGAACCAAAACAGTGAATACGTATTTTAAATTGTCTGTCAGAGAACTCATTCTTGGAAAATAGGATGTCTAAAACCTATTCTAAAACCAGATGTCTAAAACTCACATTCTCCTGAAAAAAAGGTTATTCATATCAACACTATTCAAGGGAATTAATTTTAAGATCATCTAGTCCAACTTTCCTCACAACTTCTGTTTTCTGTATCACTCATAACAAGTGATCTTCAGACATCTAATTGAGTATTTCTCCACCAATGGCCTCAGAAAAGCCAGTCTTTCAGAGCAAATTTATAAAAAGCACTCATAGAGAGCTGTCCTTTGAAACAAGGTTTATTTAATGCTTTCGTTTTTAGAACTGCCAAAACACCGTGACTTAAGATACTAATGTCACCGAAACTCATTTGTGCCTCCCATCATGGACTTCAGTATCATTTTTAAAGCTTTGACTGACAGGCTTCCACATATCTTAATGATACTGATCATCTGACTGTTCACTCTCCATAACTCAGGATCCGCCATAACTCTATTGGGCAGAAACTTCACACACCTGATCTGCATATTTCTTATTTAATAGAAATTAGTGTTAGACTTCTGTTACTTATAGTAATAATTCCAAGTCCCTGGTTCCCCCACTACACTGATTTTCCAGGCTGATGACATCAGGAGCTTATACAGTTTGGCTCCCTGGAACTAGGAGTGGGTTCTTGAGCAGCCTGCATATTTAGACCAATGCTTCACTGAACACTGAACCACTCTCTAGGAAGGTTCCTCCTAACAGACTGACTCACCCATGTCTGTCAGAGGAGAAGTGGTTGGAACCATCAGGATGTTTCCAAAGCTAAAGTACTTTAAATGCCTCCTAGCTCAGGCAGTAGAGTGTAATCCAGAGGTACTCAGTTGGCTTATAGGGCAACAATTCATTCTGTTAGACAGGAATAGAACTTAGGTGGCGATGACCTTAAGCACTTACCGCTTATATATAAATTTAATAAAGTGAATTATGTACCATTAATTACATAGAGGCAATCAGAATTTCAAGCACTAGTAACAGTGAACAAATATTTCATTTAATGGCAAACAGAAAATACTTCATTTACTCATACTATGAAGAAATATTATTATTATTATTATTATTATTACTACTATTATTATTTGGAATGGATGTTCACTCTTGTTGCCCAGACTGGGGAACAGTGGCATGATCTTGGTTTACTATAACCTCTGCCTCATAGGTTCCAGTTATTCTCCTGCCTTAGCCTCCCAAATAGCTGGGATTACAGGCATGCACCACCACATCCAGATAACGTTTGCAGTTTTAGTAGATGCGAGGTTTCACCACGTTGGTCAGGCTGGTCTTGAACTCCTGACCTCAGGTGATCTGCCTGGCTCGGCCTCCCAGAGTGGTGTGGTTACAGGCATGAGCCACCATGGCTGGCCCAGAAAATATTTACAAATAAGCAAGTTTGTAATGGACTTACCTGAATCTGTAGCTGTAATCGTTAAGACAAAGTGCTCTTTCGTTTCCCGATCCAGACTCTGTGTTACTCTAAGTTCTCCACTGGCTGAGAGAGTGAAAGCATTGTCTTCATTACCACCAAAGAGAACATATGAGAGTTTACTGTTAGATCCTTGATCATCATCTCTTGCCACCACCTGTAGAATAGTATCACATCACATATCACAATGTGAGTAAAACAAACAATGTATCTCATGAAATAAAATGTCTCCATTAAAAAAAAAGGGGGGTAAAAACATGTTAAGAGATTCCAAAGACATAAATATATTTTTGGAAAAATTCAGATTTTCAAGTAAAAAATAAGAATGGCACACTATAGTTATGTATCAGCTGAGTCTATTTGTGTAAAAATATACATAAAACTAATGCACAGCATTTTTGGAAGGCTTCATAAAAATTTTTAACAGCAGTTTCACCTAGGTAGTTCAATATATGAAGGGAAAGAGTAGAACAATATTTGTAACACATTTTTCAAACATTTCCATCATTTTATTTTTTTACTATGTGCAGATATTATCCTTGTGGAACAAAATACAAAAACACAAATACATAAATGTGTGCGACATTAGTATACACAAAATAAAGCTATTGAAATACAACAGTTTCATCAATGAGGAAATTAAGAGGTTCTTAGGTATGATGTTTATAAACCTTTCCTTTTCAAAATTTGCTGTATCTGCAATTGAGCATTTATGGATGAGAATGAGAAGAGAATAGGGGAAGCATAAACGCTGTAGAGGTGGGGAGGTTTTCAAATAGATGTCTTACAATAAAGACAACACTTGCTTTATTTAAATATACTGACCTGAAGTATTGTTCTGGGTAGCGTCCCTAAATTCTCAGGGACATTGACAGAATATGGAGATAGCTCAAATATAGGAATAAAGTCATTAATATCCAGTAGAGCAATGCTGACCGTGGAGGTATCCGTTCTGGGTGTGCTGCCTCGATCTGTTGCCTGAACAGTTAAAAGGTAGGTAGGGGTCTTTTCTCTATCCAAAGGTTTAGCAACAGTGATGGCACCTGTGACAGAGTCTATCCGAAATTCCTGATTGGTATTACCATTAACAATGCCATAGCGAACCTGTCCATTTGTGCCTTCATCTCCATCTGCTGCGAACACTTGTATTATATCTGTTCCAGTAAGTGTGTTTTCATTAATCTCCACTTTATACAAAGCTTGTGCAAAGATGGGGTTGTTATCATTGATGTCAAGTACCATAACTACAACCTCTGTAGATGAAGAGAGAGATGGTTGACCTTTGTCTGTAGCTACCACTGTTAGAGTATAATTAGAAACCTCTTCTCTGTCCAGTTCTCCAGTGAGCCTCACTTCACCATCAATGGTCCCAATACTGAACTTGTTTCCCAAAGGGTTCAGCAGAGTGTACTCAATATAGCTGTTTGGGCCACTATCTGGGTCAGTTGCTTGAGCTTTGAACACAACAGTATCAATAGGTGTATTTTCTGGAATGTATGTCAATTTAGGGGAAAGAAATGTTGGTGGGTTATCATTTACATCCAACAAAATAATGGAGACTTGAGCAGCGCTTGTGAATCTGGAGGCTGGAATCTGCGGCAGGTCATGCACCTGAACAACCAAGTTGTAGAAGGACTGACTTTCTCGATCCAAAGCTTTTAGGACTTTGAGTACACCATTCTTGTCAACAGTAAACTGCCCAAGGCTATCACCTGAAGCAATGCTATAAGCCAGTTGAGAGTTGATGCCTGAAATTAAAGGGAAGAAAATAATTTTCTTAAAGTTATGCTGATTTCAGACCAAGCTACAGCAAAACTTGGCAAGTAATTTGGCATGTTTGATATACCATCCACCCAAACATACTTTTTGAATAATTTAACTGCAGTTATTTTTTAATAAATAATACATAGACATAATTATTTGCCTGTTAACTTTTTATATAAAAAGTTGTTTACAATCTGGTGAACAAATGATCCATATACTGCTTGCTGCTTACTAGTGTGTTGAAATGGTAAATTCAGAGAGCAGATTTTTTTCTATATATTTTCTTGTTTCTGTCACATAAGTTCTGAGGGTCCAGTACTAACAGTGACACACGCTATACTATTAGCCAAACGTTTATAACTCCAGTAATTTATGGAGGCTGACACCAATTTTCAAGAAAGGGTAATAAAATGTTCCGATGTATGGCATTAGTCATGAATGCTGTAAATGTACTTTTATGTTTTGTGTCAAAATCAATAAATACTAATTTTTATTAAGCATCTACTAAGTAATGACCTTTGAGAAAATAGTTTCCTTTCAAATTTTATTACACATATTTTAAATTTCTAAAAAGGATTTTTAAAGAAATTGTTAGCAGTAAAATTACACATACAATTTTCCAAATATAAATGCTCATGCTATTATTGGACTGTATTTAGATACTGTTGATTTTTCTTAGGATGATGTATCACTTTTTAGTTTAAAAAATGGTATCTATATCCTCATCTCAGAAAATGTTTGCAGATATTCTTATAATAAAGATGATGTGGAGCATATACATTATCTTACTGTTTTATTAATCAAAGGTAAATAACAAATAAGCAGTGAAAACAGAAAGAAGTCAGTTTTGGTCAGAATGGTGTTTTCTTCACTGACCCATAATGACGTGCATTTTTATATCTTATCCTAATAACATTGGAAAATTACAGGATAGTATGACAAAAAATATTGTGCATCTAGATAATCCATCTTTAATAAAGTTGTATACTCTGGGACTAGCAAATATCTACTAGCACGAATTACTTACAACTAGCTTCTATATTTCTAATGTTAATTTCAACTACCCAGGTTTCTGAATTCTACCTATGAGAAGTGATGTACACTTTTGGCAAAAGTCATCTAGAACAATTTAATCACCCTTTTTCCTTAAAAAAAAACATTTCTCAGTATTCTATGAATTCTTCAGTTAACTTTTGCCTTTTCTTGAACTTCATCAAGTTCTTTAAGAAGTCAAATTTAACTTGAGTATGAGATTTTTTTTCTACCATGTAGAATTCATTGTTTTTAAAAACACCACAGTTACTCTTATTCTGTGACTTTACTGTCTCTAACATCCTTTGCCTAATTTGAAACATAGGAAAAGTATTTATGAAGATAACTTTCAGGCAATGACTTATTAACAAAATTTTATAGGGTAAACAATGATTGAGTAAATCATTGAAAGGGTAGTTTATTTTTCCCCCACTCATTATGAGTTGTGGCTTTTAATCTTTATAGTTTTTTTAAGAGTACTCACAAGTGAACAAAGAAGAGATTGTAAAGTTCAGAATACTTAGGAGTCTGAGGATCAAGAAAAATATGAATAAATAAAGCTAATAGGTGTCAGAGAACTGTAGAATCTGAATAGAACAAGGTTAACTGCCTATTTCAACCCCTTGTCTTAAAATTCCACAGGTTTCAGATGGTAAAAATTTCTACTATCTTCAGATAGATAGATAGATAGATAGATAGCCAGATAGATAGATAGATAGATAGATAGATAGATAGATAGACAGATAGATAGATATACACAGACACAAACACAAACACACTCATATAAAGCCTTTAGGACTTTCATTACAACATATGGATACATGTATGTATACATAGTCAAACATTATAACATATATATATATATTTGAGTATATATATACATACACAATTTATTTTTGATTATGTGTATATGTGTGTTTCTATTAATATCTACATATATAGTTACTTTTTAAGGACATTTTCTGCATTTCCTATGACAAAGTTCACCAGTAAATAACAAATCCCTATTCTTTTGAGGACATGATTATTATTGAGAAATAATAATCTGAATGAAAATAAATACCAACAAGCAGAGATACAAAATTTAATTCTAGAGAAGCATAAAAAACTTTCATATCTAAGATCAAAATATATTAAAACTACTGACATTTCACATGGCTATAAAGTGATGGCCTAACATTTCTATATAAATCAGCAGGAATGGAAGCAATTAAATCAAGGATCTGAATATCCTTAGTCCATCATGTATGCTACTTCCTTGAGTAAACAACCAAATTACAGAGGCAAAAAGAGAACATGATATCAAAATGTTATAGCCTTGTTGTAAACAGTAGGACAGCATCTTTTATAAAGGCAAAAAGTTTGGTAGATGAATGGGTAACGGAAGTAATAAATTTTAAACTAAAAGTATAACAAAAGAAAAATTTGATTTTATATTCAAACACATAATGACAAATATATTAAGTAACAACATTAAAAATAACCTGAAGATAATTATTGCTGTTGATGAAATAAATATAAAAAATAACTATTTTTACATAAAATATTGCCATATTATCTAAGAAGCAGCTCTCAGCTCTCATCTCAGGAACCGAAAATTAATTACTGCAATTACAGGTCATGGAATCTGTCTTACATTTATTTTACTGTCTAAAAAGTGACTTTGGGTATATACACTACATCTAGAAAATACATGCAAACATAGCAAAACTCAACTCTCTCCCTGAATATTTGAAGTGTACTGAAAAATACTAAGCTCAGACCATTTTTATCTAATTTTGCATCAAATATCTGAATCATGAGACAGTGAACACATTAATTTAAAATTATTATTTTTACATTGTTTCAAATTCTAAACTTTATCATTAAGTGTTGGAATTTAAATCTCTGGGCTTTAATGGCCCACCAGATCTTTAAACTTAAAACAGTCCACTGTGAATCATTTGTATTCAATGTTCTGAAAGTCATTTAGTTACATGATTCTTCCTGGCAGTTTTATTGAATACACATGGTTTTATGGTTTTGTCATATACATATATATACACATACATACATACATATACACTCATACACATACTATATATAGTGTTCTATAAAGAACTAATATTCGTCAAATTTTCACATAGCTGCAACACATAGAAGTGTTTTGAATAACATTCATTTTTATAAAGCAGCTTCAACAAGGTCATAACCTCACTAGAATATATGAAACTCAATGGTCTGTATTGTACACCAAAATTATCTAGCTACATTTATTCAGCAAAAAATACAATGGCAGTATTAGCAAAACATTCTTGTATGACTTCCCAATATTTAAAGTGTAATTTCTAGGATAATAAAATAACCATCAAAGCCAGAATTTCTGTGATGCTCCAATTTATAATAGTTTTCCTCAGTATAATACCGTATGCATGGTAGTCTTGATACTAACACAGGTATTACCCATCTTGTGAAAACAGTAAAAGATCTGATTTATTTTTATGAAATGATCATGTAAGCTAAATATTAAACTCTGAGATAATCCATAGAAAGATAACAGATTGTGACATTTCATTTCATATAGAATTCCTTCATCTAAAAAGATGACAATGTTACTTCATTGGAACCTTTTGATTAGAGACAGAGATTTATCGGTTAATTTCAAAAAATGTCTTAATAATATTGTCTATGAAATAGTTGAGACCCTTTTGTGTAACTGAGCTGGAAACTTTTACAAACAAGCTTACTCTTGTACAGCTTTATCACTGTCCTTGAAATTCAGAAAGAATAGGAATTGTGTTGTATATTTTAGGTCAAGGTGCAGGAAATTACACTGATAAAAGTATTCAAAACTAAAACAATGAATAAATATAGCTTAAAATTTTTACTCAATGCAATTAAAGGAAAAGTATGGTAAAAACTGACTCAATGGTCAATGTATTTCTAGGCTTACATGTGCACAGAATATTCCAGCAGGTTTTTGACAAAGTTTTTTCTTTTACTTTTTATTTTTTGATATCTTTCCAGTTTCCCTACATTTTAAGTTATGATGGTAAATATAACTTATTCCAGGGAACACATAATTCTATGAAACAATGGGCTCTCTCTAACACATAACTAATAAATCACAATGAAACATAGTGGAACATTCTTCACTATAGAAACGTACAGCACAGTCACAGGACAAATAACTGAAGAATATATGATTGGTTTTGAAAATATTCTTATCTAGGGAATAGGTAAACCAACTCAAAGTTGTAACAGAGAAATTAGTCTCCAAAACAGAGATTAACCTCAATTATATATAGATGTCTAATTGGAGCCAATCCACAGACTTGGGATAAGGTACATGAAATTGAATGTGCAGTATTCGTAGGCAAGGACTGGGTACCTGCAAAAAACGCTTGACAGATTTTTGGTTCTTGACAGTATTATTCACATGATTATCATTAAAGTATTATTACTAGTAGCAGTAGTAACAGTAATAGTACTAGCAATACAGCCATATCTATTTTAGATATATCTTTGTGTCCAATTTTAGCTGCACTTAAATTAGAGGAAGCAGCTTCAAAATGCTCTTACTCAATGAATTCTAAAGAAAGTATTTCTCATTTTACTTATTGAAACATATATAAAATACTGTTCTTTTTACTTCTCATATCGTTCCAAGTGCCATTTATAGACTCTACGAAAAGAAAACTAAGTATAGAATGTTAAAATAGAATGGTATTCTTAGATTACACAAATCATTCAAGTCATAAGAATAAGGAAATTCTAAATTGAGATGGATATGCCTATATCACTACAGACCTATTTCCTCTTCAAAGTACTGTCTCTTGTTTTATGTGTTAAGTCAATTTAGTTCGATCATATGTAAGGGAAACACAGTAGTGATTTTCTAGACAATTCAGTCAAAGATTGATAATCTGTACAATGTTTTCTGTAATGCTATATTATATGATATGTGTATTTAAAAAACAAGTGTTAGAAGAAAGGACAAAGGAGTGAACTATTAAAAGAATGTTTGCTTATTGTTTTTGCAATAAATACAAATCAAACATGTAAAGTATAAATTTAATGCAAAATTTTAACTTGATCATTTAGCATAAATTAAACAGATCTGAGACTGTACTTCGAGTTAAATGAAAGCTGGTTAAAATATTATTAGCTAGGCAGTACACAGTGGCCTCACACCTGTAATCCCAGGACTTTGGGAGACCAAGGCGGGGCAGATCACCTGAGGTCGGTAGTTTGAGACCAGTCTGACCCACATGGAGAAATCCTGTTTCTATTACAAATACAAAATTGGCCAGGCATGGCGGTGCATGCCTGTAATCCCAGCTACTTGGGAGGCTGCGGCAAAAGGATCACTTGAACCCAGGAGGAGGAGGTTGCGGTGAGCCAAGATCACATCATTGCACTCCAGCCTGGGCAACAAGAGTGAAACTCCATCTCAGAAATAAAAAATTATTAGCTACTTTTCAGTCAAAAATATGAAACTTAGTTTTTGCATTCGTAAGCATTTTTCTTAAGTCTTTGGTTTCATTTCGCTTCGAAATTCTATCATTTTCAAGTTAAAATAACATATGTAAACTTAAATATTTTTATTTATCTAACAAAAATCTTCAAAAAACTGGTCTTATGACTTTTACATTACTAAACTGCAACACTACCCTACACTTAGGGAGCAAAAGAAGATAAAGTTTATAAAACAATAAAAGGCATGTTTTCTGTTATAAATAAAAATTTAACTGATAAAGTACTTAATTTTTCAAATCCTCTATAGTTCAGTTATTACTCTGTCCCTCAACTTTAGACCTATATTCACAAAATGCATTTTTTGTGACAGCTCAACACAATAAATAAATCTAATATAAATCTGATGACAGTTTATAGATGCTTTAAAAATTATATTAAAATACATACCATCATCTGCATCAGTAACATTAAACACAAGAACAGTAGATCCTACAGGTAGATTCTCCATTAAAGATGTGCTGTATGAATTCAAGCTGAAAATAGGTGGATTATCATTTATGTCTAGAATATTGAAATAAGCTCTGATGGTAGTAAATTGTCCCCCACCGTCTTCAGCTCGAACAGTGAGGATATAGTATTGCTGTACTTCATAATCTAATACTCGCGTCAAATTAAAGACTCCAGTAATGGGATTCAGGAAAAAGATGCCATCTTCATCATCTTCATTCACAATATATGTAATTTCTCCATTCACACCAGAGTCATCATCTGTGGCTAAAATGGCTGCTACCAAAGAGCCTATGAAAAGAATAAATTAATAGCATAAAATCAAGAAAGCAAGAAGTATTACCAAGAGAATACGTAGAAAGATACCAAAAAATGTATTTGTACAGTAAAATATTTTAACTAGAGAACCACTATAAAAATATTGTGAACATAACATTCTATAGATTTCTATATTACCATTTCCCTATTTCAAAAAAATGTGAAATATCAGATATCCAGTGGATGTCAGGTTTCAGCATACATTTCCTGAAGAATTAATAATGCATCTGATGTTATGCTTCTATCTACCAGTACCAATCCATAAATATACTGATGAATTCAGTGAACATATAATGTAGCATATTGCTAGTGTCAGGAACTGAGAATTCCAAGAAACATATGGACTTATGCCCTGGTGATATCACTCTAGAACTCATGTGGTAATTGCAATAACTAAGGCAAGAAATAAGTGTGATGGGATTTCCATAAAGGACGTGCTCAAGATGTCTTGGGAAGTGACAAAAAAACTGCAGGTAGGAGTCCCCTGTAGATGTTTAATTCCTTTGCCAAATGGGGTTTTAAAAATGTATGGCTTATGAATAATCATTCCAAATGTAATTCAGAATAAAATTTTAATTTGACATAAAAATTTCCAATAATGGCAATGAAGCACACACACATCAGAAACATGCATATTGAGTACTCAGACTAAAAAAACACAGTATGTTCAAAGAAGCAAGATTATAATTAAAGATTTGTTTTCTCATAATAGCTTTGAGTATCTGCTAATACCCAAGCCCATGTTAGCAAACTCAACATTCTTTCTAAAGAAAGAATGTTGAGTTATCCTTACCTTAACTCTAACAGTAATTATTGCTTCCATTTACAGAAGAAAGAACTGAAACTAAGAGAAATGATTAACTTGCCTTTGGTCGCTATTATTCACAGTTTTCATGTATCTTTTTTCTTTTGCTGTTCTTTTTATACACAGCAGCAAAATCACATTAGACATTTTTAAAACGGAAAGAATACCAAAACTTTGGTTTCCAGGAAATTAACAATTCATGTCACAAATACTTTCAGGCACATAAATGGCTAACCTCATTCATCCTAAAAATTCTGGCCATTTGCTTGGGAATTTTACCAAAGATGGTTAATGAAAAGATCTAAAAACCCAGCACATACATTCTTATAATTAGTAGTATATAGTAAAAACGAGTCACTGATTAAGAACAGCCAAAACATAGTATGTAATTTTGGTTAAAGGCAATCCGTGCAAAATACATTGAAGAGACCCATCACCTACCAGGGATTGTGTCCTCTGGAATGTCAAAAGAGTACACAGGTCTGGAAAACTTGGGTGTGTGGTCATTCACATCACTAACAGTGATATTAATTCTCATGTCTGAGGACTGAAGACCATCATCAGCACGAACCAGCAATGAATATTTGGAACGGCGTTCCCTGTCCAACCGCCTGGTTGCTATCAGATCTCCGGATTCTGGGTCAATGCGAAAACTATCATCAGCTCCACTAATGATAGTGTATGTGACGAGAGCATTTGCACCCTGAAAAAAGAGACCAGGCACCTTAGATATTGGAAGTAGAAAAGCATTGCTCATTATACTTTCTTTTGATCATATATTTGACAAAGTAAGGCTTTTTGGCTTTAAGTTCATGTGAAATTACTAGATTTCAAAAGGCAATGAGAGAGAAACTTAACTAAGGTGGTAAAGGTTTTGCATGCTAAAAATTACAAAACATTGCTGAAAGAAATCAACAAAAACACAAACAAATGGAAAGACATCTCAAGTTCATGCATTGCAAGACTGAATATTTTTAAAATGTCCATGTTATCTATGCAATCTAGAAATTCAATGCAATTTATAACAAAATCCTAATGGTAGTTTTTAATAGAAATAGATAAAACAATTCTCAAATTCATATGAAACCACAAAGGTGCCTAAATAGCCAAAACAATCTTGAGAAAGATAAACAAAGCTAGAGGTATCATGCTTCCTGATTTTAAAACATACTGCAAAATAACAGTATTGAATAAATTATGGTGCGGGCATAAAGCCAGACATAGAGACAAATGGAACAGCATAGAAAGCCCATAAATAAATTCATGCATCATAGTCAACTGATACTCCACAAGGGTGCCAAGGATATATAATGGGGAAACAAGCAGTGTTGGGAAAACCAGATATCCATATGCAAAAGAATGAAAATATACATTATACACAAATACCAATTTAAAATGGATTAAAAACTTAAAATCAAGACCTGAAACTATAGAACTCCTATAAGAAAACTTCTAGAAGATATATCCTGGGCAATAATTTCATTTATATGACCCCCAAAACAAACAACATAATCAAAAGCAGATAAGTGAAACTACAACAAACTAAAGTTTCTCTACAGTAAACGATCAAGAAAATGAAAAGGCAATCTATGGAATGTGAGAAAATATTTGCAACCTGTATATCTGATGAAGGGTTAATTTTCAAAATATATAAATAAGTCCTACAACTCAATAGCTAAAAGTTTGGTAATCCAATTAATAAATGGCTAAGGTCTTATATTGATGTTTCTTTAAAGAACACATAAAAATGGCCAAAAGGTATATGAAAAAAATATTCAATATCACTAATCATCAGGGAAATACAAATCAAAACCACAATGAGAAATCATCTCACACCTGTTAGAATGGCTATCACAACAAACAAACAACAACAAAAAAACAAGCGTTGGTGAGGATGTGGAGAAACGGGAACCCTTGTACGCTATTGGTGGGAATGCAAAATGAGGCAGCTGTTGTGGAGAACAGTATGGAGGTCCTCAAACAAGTAATAAATAGAATCATCATCCTTTTTTCACAATGGTCATAATTTGAAACAAGCTACATAGCCATTAACAAATGAACGAATAAAGAAAAGGTGACATAGGTTTAGCATTCCTAATCAAAAAATCCAAAATCCAAATGTCCCAAATTCTAAACATTTCTGAGTGCCAATATGATGCTCAAAGGAAATGCTTATTGGAACATTTCAAATTTTGAATTTTCAAATTAGGAATGTTGAATCAGCATGTATAATGCAACTATTCAAAAATTGAAAAAAAAAAAAGTAATTTGAGACACCTCTAGTCCCAACTATTTCAGATAAGAAATACCCAACCTGTGTATACATACAAGGGAATATTATTCAGCTCAAAAATAAAAAAGGAAATCCTGCCATATCTGACTACATGGATGAGCCTTAAGAATATTATACTAGATAACTCAGTCACAGAAGGACAAATACCGCATGATATATATTTATGTATATCATGATATATATTTATATATATGAGGTATCTAAAATAGTCAAACACACAGAAGCAGGGAGTAGAATGGTGGTTTCCCAGGCCAGACAGTAGGGAGAAATCAGGAGTTTAAAAGCCATGAATATACATCTTCACTTAGGGAAGAGGAACAATTTCTAGATCTACTGTACAACATTGTGCCTACAGTTAACAATACTGTATTGTACATTTAGAAATGTTTTAAAAGAGCAGATCTCACACTGAGTTCTTATTACAACAAAATAAAAATAAAAGCATATCAAATGAATATAATATTTTATAGTCTTTCACTATTCATGTCCTTGGCTTACTCGCTGTTCAACATTGTGTTAGAGTGGACAGTTTTAATGCAGAACAAAAGAAGAAAGTTCAGCTAAAATGTTAGAGTATCAGCCCATTTTTGAGAACCTCAAATGTAACACAATTTTGTCTCAATTCTATGGCCAAGGAACCCTGATCTTGTTTTAACTGAAAGCAAGCTTTTAAGGATATTGATACTGCAGTATGGACTAGAGTAGGGAGAGGGCAGAGAAGGGAGAGCGTGAATATAGTTCGGGCCCAGGAGACTGAGGCTTCATTTCCCCCAAGTTGGTGAAACTTCCTGTTCTGTAAAATGAAAGTCCCTGTTCTGTAAAATGGAGGCAGGGGTGATTTCCTGTGTACTCTCAGGGCTTTGAACTGTGAGCCTCAAAACTCTGAACTACAGAGATGGTGGAGAGAAAAATAGAATATTCATACTGTTTGCTAGCTGCTAATCACTACTTTGAGCACCTCAATTCCAGGGTACTAATTAATTTAATTGTTAAAGGCAAACTAGCAAGGTAAGTACTATTAGAATGCCCATTTTAAAAGAAATCAAGGGACGGGAATCTTGGCCATCTTGCTCCAGAACTTACTCTGAATCTCAGTTAAGCCAACATAATACATGGGACAAATTAGTAAAATTTGACAAGATTATTGAAAATATAAATAATATGAATAGCTCTCATTTGCTCAACTTTTCCATATACATTCTCACTTTTTTAACAACCCCATGTGAAAAGTAAAAGTACAAAAGAAAAAAACATCTTTTAAAATGCAAGTTACTTTGGCTGGGAATTAAGAAAGTACTCTTACTGAGGACATTTCAAGAATAGAAACTGCTTTGATGCAGGATAAATTATGAAGTGAAATTTTATTTGTGGTGTATTTAGAGATTAAAGGATAGCTTCATAGAAATGGTTATCTGGCAATTAGATATTTGGAAATGAGGTTTAAGAAAAATACTTGAAGGTCATTTTATGTGTGTGTCAGTTGAAGCCACAGGAGTTCAGAATTTAAACTAGAATAGATATAAAAAGGATCAGCCACATAAACACTGAATAAGGATAGTGAAGGAATGGGAAGAAATAAGAGAAGCAAGAATGGGCAGAGGAATACTGAAGAGGGGTGTTTCTTAATTCTGTATATTACAGTCAAAGTACTGAGTTAAATATACCCAGTGCTGATTAAGATATGATGCTCTGGGGCCAGGTTTTGAGGTTGAATCTGTGCTCCATTTATTAGTCATGTGGCATTGGACCACTTACTTAACCTCTCCAAGCCCATGTTTCCTCATCTGCACCCTGGAATGATATCACCTGCCAAGAAGGATTGTTTTGCAGGTTAAATTAGTTAATATATATTTTAAAAACCTAGAACAACCCTTGACAAATAGTTAAGTACAAGATAATGATATTTGTTATTTTATTCTTATTCTTACTATTTTCTTATAAGAGAAACATGATGGCTTAAATGTATTTGATGACTTAGACTTCTGCAAATGAATAATTTAAATCAAAATATAACTACAGTTGCCATATATCCATGGGTATCAGATTTCCCATTATATGTAATTATTGATCTTGACACTGAGGTATAAGTAGTATTGGAGTTGTTGACTTCAAAAATTACCCTTTAATTTAAATATAATTACCTAAAACAAATATATCATTTATTATAATTAACCTCCAAAAATGTATTTATTAAAATATTCAGACTCAGCGCTCCCAAGAAGAATCTCAGGAAGAACGTAAGTTTGGAGTGTGTAGGCATGTAAAGCTGACACAGTGGGGGATTAAAGCATTCATTCATACAACTTTTCCATTATAGCTTATGTACATTTTTCCTTCATGGTCAAACACATAAAGAGATGATTTTTAACAGTCTAAAGCAAAAATATTCCCTCTATATTTAGTGTTAGTATGTACGAATGCCTCAAAGCACATTTAAATTTAGTAATGGAACAGCTAAGTCCAAGATATTACCCACATTTACCTTGTATATTCAGGTGTACATTGAATATCTAATCTATATTATAATTTTATGGTTTGACAAAAAGATTCAATAAGCATGTGAGACTTCCAATCTGACCACACTCTGTACTATTTGTTCTGTTTCACTAGGAATTCCATTATTTTAGTAAAGTGGGTAACTCAATGGACGTAACTACATTCAATTCTGACCCAGGAAAATGGTATGCACTTGGAAATTAAGGGAAAGCAAAGAAACAAAAACCTGTTTAATGGTATTACACCAATGGTTTGATATTTAGAAATACCCTGCCTACAAAAGAACTGTAATAAATAATAATATTCCTAAAGCTGTAATATTTTTTCTGCAAACATATCAGACTGTGTTGATAAAAACAATCTTTTTCATATTCAAAATCAGCTGATGCGGTGAATTAGTAATACTAGTGAATATCTGAAAACGTCTGACCAAGAGTAATGATTTAATTAGGTCTTCTGAAAAGTCTATTTACTTAATATCCAAAATATGTCATATCAGCAACAAAACTGGAAACAAATATCCTGTTTCATCTACAGTGCAGTGGAAATAATGCTGGTTAAAAATATTCTGCTCTCCTGACAAACCACAGAGACAAAAGCACATGGAAGGAATTCCAAAAGTAAATAGCTATAAATTGCAAATGCATATTAGAACCTTAAATAGTATTTTCAAAAACAAGTACGCTACCACAAAGTAAAGTTTGAGTATCCTGGCCCATTACTAGCATAATTCTGTTTATAAAAGGGAACAAGAGACAAGCAGGGTCATGTGCTTCTGAAAGATGTAAATCTTGAACCAATACGTTTCAAATAATGTCTAAGTTAAGTTCAATATGTAAATGTTGTTTTCTAAAATTGCAATTCCTTTATCTAGGCTTTATGCTACAGTGCCCTACAAGAGCTCTTACAACATACTAACACTTGTATGTTAGGTAAAGTAATTAATGAAAAGTACATAAATAATTTTTAAAAATCTACACAATTGGCTGATGACCTACATAATCTTGAGTCCTACTCAAGCTAGATGAAGAAAGAAAATAGCCAGGATTTGAAAAGAGAGAAAACATGTTAAATATTTTCCCCCAAATTCAGCTAAGAGGTAGGGAGCTGAAAATAAAGTAGAAAATAGAATAAAGGTTTATCTAAAAGCATTAATATTTATTACAAGCAACTAAAAACAGCAACAAAAAGAAAACAGCCAAAAAGTCTAAATGCCATAGGCAGCCATTCTGCTTAGCATGAGACCAATGAAATGTGAGTTAGTTACTCATGTCAAGTGTTATAATCAGTCAGCAGTCATTAAAATATTATTCAAATGTTTAAGAGAAAAATGCGTTTAAGAAGAAAAACAACTTTGTGAGCTTTTTCTTTAAAAAACAACAGTGGTAGTTTTACTAAAATGACACTCTAACCTTTAAAGTTGTAGGCACACCGATTTACTCCCTTCCACCCTCTTTGCCTTTCTACACTCACACACAAAGGCATCTATTTACAAAGAATGTGGTGACCTTTATGCCTTCAGGCACAGTCACACCTCATACATATCGTCAGCACCCCTCTCTACCCTTGAATTGCTTGTTTATTTCTATGTTATAGCCTTATGCTTTTCTGGTCCTAATTCTCCCACTCTGTCTCATCTCAAATGCACTTCTTATATATCTTACCTATCATCACTTTACATTCTGTACTTTTCTTAACTAGGATATCTAAGTGATAACACTTGAAGAGTTATTCACATTTTTGTAAACTTAAAAAACAAAGTTCAGTAGAAATAAAATAAAAATTCACTAAAAAAGCATTGGTCTAAATACGTAGTATTATAAGGACCTTCCCAGGCTTCCTCGAGTCTCATCATAAATGTAAACATAGCTTAAAAGATGAACTTGAACACAATGCAAGTATGTACACACATACACAAACACACATATGGAAGTCATATGGGAGAAAAATAAACACACTGGCTGTATTGCATTTATACTTATACTTCTAATACTTATTTGAAATATTCTTAAAAATATATTAGAAGGGAAATAAAATTATAACAGTATCAAGAGAATAGTATTAAAAGGGCTCAGTAGTGGAATCTCTGAAATAACCAGTTCTTAAGAGAGCAGAATAATGATGAAGACAACTACATTTCCATATAAATTTTTCCTGTTATTCCTATAACTCATATTGAAAAATCTCACTCTAATCACAATATTCCATGGAGTAAATAACCTTCCCATTAGAATATCTATTATAATTAACACAATTGTTACTTCATTCTTTTGAAGTGATTAGAATAAATCACTTGAAATAAATGAGATTTATTTGCTGTATTCCTAAAGAGAGTATAACCAACAAAATAGCCATTACAGTTTCCATTATTTGATGTCAATTGTCCTATGCCAATTACATGAGGTTTTTTGGTTATTGCCGCTGCTTTCAAATGAGAGTTAATGAAATTTTATGAATTGATAAATCCAAGTGTACATTATCAGTGATAAACTTAAAAAAATAAAATATTTACTGAATTATGGCTAATGATATCACATATCTATCAACAACAGAAATGTTAAGTCAGACAACTCTTTCAAAGCTAACTAAATTTGAAATAATTATAAACTTTTCACATTGTAAAATTGAGTAGAAGGAACTAAACATAAAACATCATATCTGTTCTAATAGAAAATTGCAATTCTCTAAATGTCTATGCTTTATTCTGTTCTTTTTTATTAGCTAGATTTTGGCAAAATTTATAATTGTCTAAGCCATTACATTTCTGTACTGACACTTAAAATTATTCTGTTATTTATTTATTTACATTTTTAAGGTTGAAGAAATAATATATTTATACAGCACTTACTCATATGCAAAAATCAAGTTTCCGATATTTCTGAGTTTAGATGAGAAAAAGAAAATTAAATTCTCTGTTCTGTTCTGCTTTGGGCTTGGTTTAAGAGGAAAGCGGTAAGGAAATACTGGGATCTGAGAAGTTATTCAGCTTTCCTCAATTCCAGATAATTAATTAAACTCATAACCCAGTAGGGAAAAAATAAGCTATGAAGTTTTTTCATAAGAAAAATATATAAATCACAAATTATTTGTTTCCATGCCATTTGAAGCATAATAATTACATAACTGAACTGAATATATGAATATAGAAAACAGTAATCCAAAGTATGCCACCAAATTTCACATTCACCACAAAAAATGCAATTTTTTAATTAAAGGAATTTAAAAATCATTAGCTTGCCCACATGATATCCTTAAAATATATAAGAATATTATTGTATGATGTATTTTGTTTTGAACATACATGTATATATACAGATGTGTGTAAATTAAATAAAAAAATTGTAAGGTAACCTTAAAATTCTGTAATTTTAAATTACTTGCTTTTAACAGCACAAATAATATGAAAATCAATCCTTAGCTGCTATAAGATAGCCAAGGGGAGTCATAAAGATATAAAATAGAGATCTGTCTTTAGATATTTTTATTATTAAAGAAAAAATAATTTGGCTGAGGGACCTAAAGTGCAAGCAGCAAGTGAACTGTGGATTGCTGATCAGAGGAAAATTACCTCTTGATAGTAATCTCTTTTTTAACATTTTCATGTTACATTTCAAGAATTAATGTTCTTTGGAAAGGAGCATACAATGCTTACCCTTAATTACTGGGTAAAAAAAGTAGTCAACATACCCTAGAAATTTGATAAATCACTGCACTAAGTTTCACGAATTCAGAGACATGCTCGAGCTACCTCATCAGCATCCATGGCTGTCAGCTGCATAATCTTTGAGCCATCTCCAATGTTCTCCTCCACAGTGAGATCCAGCATGTCGGTTGGAAACACTGGTGGATTGTCATTGATATCCTGAAGTGTTATTTCTACCTACAAAGAAAAAGGAAACAATACGTGAATGACTCCCATGTGTCTACAAGAAACCAGTTAAAATGAGTACCAGGAATTCATGCAGTTAAGACTGCCAAAGTCAATCAGAACCTTTGCATATAACATCCAAACAACAGAAACTACCCCTAAAGAAAGTTGTGAAATCTTTATAGGAAAGCATAAAGTCAAAGTAAAAATCATCTGCCTTGTTGATGAGTAACTGATTTTAAATAGTGGCCGTGGAGTTTATAGTAGAAAAGTTCCACTGGTTAACTGCCATTTTAGTTTCCAGATTTGCACATCACTATGGAATTGTCAAGGCTCAGCACTGTCTGTCATTCAACCATTAAATGCTACCTGACACACAGAGGACGTGGTGTAAAATTTCTTGCTGAAATGTTTACATATTGGCAACTAATGTCTGGGGAAAATAAAAAAGTTCACATGTTGTTTTAAGAATCACTCAGAATTTCCTCCTTTAAAGTCTACCCTCAAACTTTAGTGGAAGAAAAATACATCTTTTCTTTATATTTCCACTCCTATCAGCACTCTCTATTTATGACTAATGCTAAGTGATCATTTCTTTCAGATGTCACATGGGTATAGGTTGCAAATATTAACAGCTTTGTTTAACAGATCCTAGCCAGAGATATTTGTTTGTCTCCCCACCTAAGAAAAATTGTTTAGAAGAAAGGATTTGTTAAGTGTAAAATTTTTTTAAAAAACTGTATTTTCTCTTTTGAGTTAGATGCTACTAGCTCAAGTTCTGGTAAGAAAAGGGAAAAGACAGCTGTTAATAAAACCAAAATCTTCCCAGTTGGATCACAAAATTAAATCATGGAGAAAAACCCACCCATCCATTAAACTTGGATATAACCAAGGCATGTTTCCCACAGGATAAAAATTTCATCTTTTATAGTTATGCTGTAAAAACTCCATCAGATTCAAGAGTGATGAGTGATGAGGATGAATCTGAAGGAAGTGGGGAGAGCAAAAGAATTCGGATTTTTCCCTTCCCAGGAAGAATGGAAGCTGTAGGAAGGGGAGAGGCAGTAAGTAGAACTGTCATCATTCTCTGAAAAGGAATGAATGGGAAATATATGAGAGCTAGACAAAGAAATGAGCAATTGAAAAAAATAGGAAACCACAGAAAACAATTTATAAAACTATGCACTAAACAATTGTTATACCTCTAGTTTCACCTTTTAGTAGGAGAGTTTTGATCATAAAGCAAACGGCTCAAATGAGTCCAGAAAATGGTAAAGATAGGCAAGTCTCAGCAGTTAGAAATCTGCCACTTCTGATTTTGGCTAGCAACAACCATTCTTGACACCATTTCTTTTAGGGAAATCCCCACCATAACTACAACTGCAGCCTGTAAGATGCATTTCCAACTAATTTGCAGGGTTGTAAATATCATGGGTTTTAGAATTAGAGAGACCAGAGTTCAAATTCTGGTCTGACACTTATTAGCTGGATGAACTCAGGCACTTAATTTCTCTTAGCCTCAGTCCCTCCTTTTAAAATCAGTATAATAATATGTGCCCTAGAGTATTTTTTGAAGACTAAATTTTGATGACATAGTTAAAGAAAATGCTTAAAACAGTTTCTGGCACAGAGTGAAGTATTCCATAAAAAGTCAAGATCTTGGTTTTCAAGCTGTTAGGACAGCTCTGGAAGCTTCTTAGAGCCAGAAAGAGGCTTTGTGAAAACGCATTTTAAAATCAAAATTCTAGTCCCCCACGCAGATTCAACTGGCACATACTGAATGTATACTGAGTTTTCATGTGGGAAGAGCTTTGAAGTATACACATACACAGACAAATACATATATACACATACACATATAATTAATGTTCTTGAGAAATTATTAAATATTTTCATTTTATACATGTGTAAATTTTTGTATATATATGCATAGTCCTTAAAATCAAGAAAAAATGAGAAATAAAAGGTAACTGAATGTGTCATAATTCAACTCTGAACTTGTAGATTCATAGATTTTTAAAATATTCTAAATTGTCTTTCATCCGTAACTTTATGACTTTATTGGGAAAGCAACAAGCCAAACTTTTGTGCACTTGGTGTGTCTGTGTGCATGTATGTGTGCATGCATGTGTGTGCATGTGTGGTTTTGTACTTGTCTTTGTGAAGAAACGTATGTGCGTGTTTAAGTTAGTATGTGTGTGTGTATGTAAATGTGTGCATGTAAGCATGTATGTGCAAGGAAGAACATTAAATTGAGTGTAAGGAAGGTCCAGATTGACAAATATGACCATCAAAGGAACATCAGGAAACGCAGTCACACACTAGAAACAAGTTAGGTATACCTAAAAGATGCCTCATTTTAACTAGTGAGTCCATGAACTCAGGAAGCCAATTCTATATTTTAATAGTTGTAATAAAATAACTAATATACACACCTGACCTGTTTTAGGTTATATGTGTGTGTACCTACATGCACACCTACAACACACACATATATATCTAAAACCCTCAGTAGAGCCCTATGACATAAGAACTATTATCTCCCATTTGAGAGATGAGTTAATGAATGTCCAGTGGTAAGAAACTAGCTGGTGTTACAGCGCTCATCAGTCAGTAGATATCTGGAAATAATAATTACAATATCATAATTTTAATATGCTTTTATTTCTATACAATTTAGATCACTTTAAATAATGTAGACGATGACTATTAGTGGTTTGTTTTAAAATTCCAAGATCTGAAAATAGTCTACACTATTATTTCTAAACTAGAAAAGCATATGTTGTAAAAATTAAAAGACAAATGTAATACTACTACGTAGTTAAGCGTTTAGTGTTAGCCTTGCCCCTCTAAGTGTTTTATATTTATCTTTACACTTGTTTAGACTGGAGGTAAAATAATTTCACTTGAATATACATTTTGCAAAAACACCAATCACATTTCAAACTCAGAAGTTTCTCTTCATGAGTGGCTACATTTTGAATAAAAACAAAACAAAATCTGGCAATAGCTTTTATAACTGAAGTTTTCAGAACAACTTTAACGTATCAACTCTGAAACTTTGTACAAACTAACCTTTAAACATGAAAGACGTATGACCCTGTTAAGACAAGGCACTTTCATGTTTTATGCATGCCTACCAAATGTTGACCTTTGTGCTTAGATACTTGGTCCTTTAGAAATGTGTGGTTTCACCTGCTACAATTAGAAGAAATGTAGTTGGTAGCTCTGTGTTTGACTTACAATAAGTATATTGGCTGCAGTTAATGGTTGAGCCACAGGTATCATCCACTGACACTACCCTTGCTACCATTTAGGTACCTTTACAAGAATGACTTTATGCACTGAGTCACTTGAGCCCCGAGCAGTAAAACTCTAGTAAATGGAATATTTTATTTAGAGACAAAAACATGACTGAGATTAAAGGAGCTAATAACCGATTCGTTCAAAGATGGTGTGTCTTTTGGTAATTTTATAAAGGTAAAAGTTAAATTTAAAAATGCCTTTAAATATCGTTACCAAATTACTTTATGCTGAAGGAATAAAATCTCTGGTATTCAGCTTGCTGAAGGGTCAAATGGATATTTAAAAATGAAAAAATATTTATGTGGGAATAGTATATAAAATAATATGATGCTTTTTAGTTTTTTTCTGTAATATGCAGTCTATCATTTTATTTTGTACTACATCAAGAATGATATTATATATAGGGGATTAATTTTTTAATTCTTTCAGCATACAGCTACATAACTAAAGAGCAATAATTACTTAACAATAGCTAATATCAACCATTAAACCATTATATATATTTGTGGATCTAATTATAAAACTATTTCACAGATTTAAATTATATTATGAAAGTAGAAGATTATATTCAAGTTAAAGGAAATGACTAAAATAGCAAAGTCCATTATGAGCTCATTCCCCAGTTAATAAACTGATAATTGCATGGTGGTTACCACCTCAACCACAGTTATAAACATATTCTTAAATGCATATCCTCTCTGCAACTTAAATTAAATGGTTCCTAATGAATGGGATGAAAAAAATCTAAGACGTATTTTAATTCACAGGCTTCCTTCAATCTACATAAAATGGTCCTCAGATAAAGAAGAAAAATAATCTTTTGTTTTCTTTTGAGTACACTGAATAGCATTTGTAGTACACTGAAAGTTCAGAAATCCATTCATTTGCAAGTCGAAATATTAATGCTTTTTGTAGAAATCTTAAATTATTATCAAGTCCATTTCCACTATTTTACAGAGAATCGAAACCAAGGCACTGAAATGTCAAGTGATTTATCTAAGAAAAACAATGTTAAGCCTCCTACTCCAGGCCATTGGTTTTTCCAGAGTTGTGGAGAGAACCAGGGCTGTGGAGCAAGCTGAATGATGTGACTAAGACACAATGCCTCTGATATTTGCACAAAGAGAGTGATCTCTCATACAAAATATGCATTTGATGTCAACACAAGAAAATAATTTCTGAGGAAAATAATATTGGATGGGCTACTTTGAAAAACATCATTTTATCCTATTTTTAGGTACTTTTATATTTTGCCTATTTTGAGGTACTTTTATATTTATATTAAAATAAAATAATCTGTGGTTTGTCTTGTCAATGCCACTGGAAAACTACTAGACATTCATCAAGAAGACGATAGGAATGTATTACAAATAAAGAAACAGTAGTTAAATTCTCTGTAAATATCAGTGAAAGTGGTTGCTATCAAAATGTATACAAAAAGCTGTTTCTTTTTCTTAAAAGATGCAACACATAGTCATTTTCAGAATGGCTTATGTCTAAATAGTTGGCAGGATAGACAGAAATCACACAAACTATAATATAGTAAGGCCTGATGCATCAAGGCAAATACTGCTTAATTTTCTGTTTTGCTCAGTGTCAAAAATAATTATTTACAGTATTGACTTTTTGTTTTTGTGAAACTGACACTCTAAAATTAATTTTCTCATGTAATATTAACACTTAAAGCACATAAATTATGACAAGCTTTGCACTAAAAATAATGTTTAGACTTCCCAACTGTTATCTCTAAATATATTAAGATAATTCCATCAAGCTTGCTTTTAAATGCAAGCAATTAACAGTTTTGTCAAAAATATTTATTTCAGTAATAGTATTCTGTAGCTCTGATTTATATAAGTTTATATCACAGAAATAGGTCATTGCAAATTGCTTCAGGATACTGAAGATCATTCACATTACTTAAATTATAGACTTCTATATTGAGATTCCAAGAGCAATAATGTGCTCTGCTTATTCTGACAACTTATCCATGTTTAGCATGTAACTTCTCCTCTAAAGATATTTCTGTTTTTAAGCAAATCCAGGTTACTTTTACATTTTTATTAGAGTCCCATATTCAGCAAATGTAGTAATAATAAAGTAGATACTCTGATGGCATATAAGGAATGTATTAATCAAAGTTGTCCACTATTACAATGATATTTTAACTAATTAAATACTATTGATTTCCTAGTTCTGTGTGTCTCATGTGCTATCATAATTTTTATGCTATGAAATCATAGTTTATGATAATTCAGTAACTACTCATAACAATGACTTACTATTTTATTTTCTTTTTAAAAAATTTCTTCCAGAAAAAAACAGAATATATGTGCAGAATGTACAGATTTGTCACATAGGTAAACATGTGCCATGGTGGTTTCCTGCATTGATTGACCCAATCTCTAAGTTCCCTTCCCTTACCTCCCACCCCACAAGAAGCCTTGGTGTGTGTTGTTCCCCTCTCTGCATCCTTGTTTTCTCATTTTTCAACTCCCACTTAAGAGTGAGAGTATGCAGTATGTGGTTTTCTGTCCCTGTGTTAGTTTGCTGAGGTTGATGGCTTCCAGCTTCATCCATGTCCCTGAAAAAGACATGGTCTCATTCCTTTTTATGGCTCGATAGTATTCTATAGTGTATATGTACCACATTTTCTTTATTCAGTCTATCATTAATGGGCATTTGGGTTGGAGCCATTTCTTTGCTATTGTAAATGGTGCTGCAATAAACATACACGTGTGTGTGTCTTTATAGTAGAATGATTTATATTCTTTTGGGTATATACTCAGTAATGGGATTGCTGGTTCAAATGGTACTTCTAGTTCTATATCCTTGAGGAATTGCCATATTGTCTTCTAAAATGGTCGAACTAATTTACATTCCCTCCAACAGTGTAAAAATGTTCCTATTTCTCCACAGCCTCACCAGCACCTATTGTTTCCTGACTTTTTAATAATTGCCATTCTGACTGGCATGAGATGGTTTCTCATTGTGATTTTGATTTGCATTTCTTTGATGATCGGTGACGTTGAGCTCTTTTTCATGTTTCTTGGGCGCATAAATGTCTTCTTTTGAAAAATGAATAATGACTTAAAATTTGAAAAGCTTCAGAAAAAATATCATTCATATGTTTTGTTCAGAATATCTCCCACTTTGAGACTGGAATAAAAGGAAAGTAGAATAAAAGGTCCTACACAGTGCCCATTACCACTTTAAAAGCTGCTACACTAAACACCATGAAAGGCATGCCATGCCTAAACCTGGAAGAATAACTGAGCTCATTCAAATGTGCATTCCCTTAATAGTTCATTATGTTGTCATCACAATAACATTTTGCTAAATGATGCCTCAGTTTATGTTGTGTAGGTACTCCTGAAATTAAGTGAGGAAAAAGTCTAATCTTACACTCAAAACAATTTTTATTCACCAGAGTGAAACAAGATTCTGGAAGCCTACCATTTACTTTTCTGTATGGAGTCTCAAATGAGGAATTGAAGTTGAAAGCAAATTAACCAAATTGAAACCCACACCAGGATCAGTACAACTATTATGCTTGAGTTATCGCTTCCTTTGACCCTGAAAAGGAAAACTCCACCTTTCCTGTCTGAGATGAGTTTAGAGTTTGGGATATGAGTTTGCCCACATGTAGTGAGAGGCTCAGTGCTGGGGGACAGCTCAGTATGACTGTATCGGGGTGATGTGTGCAAAGGAAAACTCTATGACCTGACCTTAAACATGAGAATCACGTATAGAGTTAAATTTAGTCATTAGGAAAAAAAATTCAACACCTACTTGTACTAAGGTTTATGGGTTTAGGCTCTAAGTACTTCCATTTCTTAACGACAATAAAGAGCTGTATTGCCACAAAAGGATGGTGCCAGAGTCTGCATATTTCCTTTAAGTTTGTTCTTCATTTTTTTCCCTATTTTGGGAGACCACTGGGAATTCTACTGCCATAAGTCTGGGTGAAATGTTTCACGACATCCAGAACACTTCATCATGTAGCAGAGCCAAAATCTATTATGGTTTGCAAGTGACTCATATTTCAGTTATGAGAACGCCCGAACAAAGAACAGTTTGCATTTAAATGTCCTAAATGTCAGGAATGTAATGTTTGGACTACGTAGGTATGCAAGGCCTGATCTTACTCTATGAATGATGCTTTTAGGTATTTATTTGTTTATGATGTATAATCAACCTAGTTCGAAAAAGTCTGTGGTAACTCTAATAATAGTTTGCTGTCTCATCTTGATGGCATTACTGAAAGTTTGAAACTACAATCTTTAAAAAAATGGGAGAAATCAAATTTTGGAGGAAAACCTACCATCTCATTCTGTGAAGGACTGCTGAAGCTATATGAGACATAGAAGGGGAAACTGATAAGACCACTGCCACCTGTATGAATGAACCATAACTTCTAGAAGACACAAGTCTGTTGCTAGCTCAAACTCTAAGTTTCAGAAATTATCACAAAGTAAGTGTATGCATTTAGGTGCATTTTTTTTCCTTTACAACTAAAAGAAAAAAATGAATAAGCCTTGTGTTTTACTAGAAAATGAGTATTTAAATATTATGTATAATAAAGACCATTTTATTACTGTTTCACAGGAAACACTTTAGTACAAGAAACCTGATATAATGGTAATATCTGATGAAGTAACATACAGTGTGGGAATTGAAATACTTCTGTTTTTGAGATTTTAGGCTATTAAGCATTTTGTCATTTAAAAGTTTATACCTTAAATTTAAATGATATTATATGTATTTATATATCTGAGAATTTACTTCACACAAAAATATCTAAGTATTCTGGAATACTTAGGAATGATGAAAGCATACACATTTTAGATTCTTTTTAGTTTCATTTTTTAAGCAAAGTAAAATTGATAATAATGACTTTTAAAACTGAATGTACTTCTCATATAAGCTACATGGATGTAACTGTGACCAATTATATTTCTCAAGCAAAAGCAATTACATTAATCTCTCACTGCTAAAACTCTTCTCTAACAGTCAGCAGCATATGTTCCTGGGATTTTGATGCATTTCTTACCAGGAAGAAATATGTATGAGTAACAGGCAGGCTTGGAGAATAGCCAGAAGTGACAAGCATGGCTAGAAGTGTGGATAAGACATAGTTAACTCCATTCTTAAAACAAAATGCTTTCCATAACTCACTAAATGTGTGGTGACATAATAAAAAGCTAGTTTTGTTGTGCTTTCAATATTGTTCAAATTAGAACCAAATAAGGATTTCTTTTAAGGCAAAGGCAACCATGTGTAACCACTTCAATTTTTCCTGAAATCAATACTGCATAATTTCTGCATTTTAACAAATTCTTAAGGACGTTCAAAAGTAAATGCAGAATAAAAGATCAAGTTAAAATATGTGTGGTTGCATATGAAACTTATGGAAATTTTTATACTATTCTTCAAAACAAACACCCTGCAAAAGCATCCTGTAGTATATTTTTCAATAGAAGTTAATCTGAATGCGGAAGACACATATCAAAGGGAAATTTTAGTATAAAACAAACAAACAAAAAATGCCACTAAATTTTTTCTTCTCTTTTTTGCCTAATGTATACTGGATGTTACGAAATAAAGAAGACTTCTATTCAGACTACTGAAAAATAAAGAAGTGGTTTGATTTCTATTAAAGGTACAAGCTGTGGTAGACTGAATTATTGGCCCTGATACCCCTCCCCATAAACAACTTTGCAGTCCCTCCCACTAAAGGTGGGATTTCTCTCCTTGCCTTTTCGGGGCTCTTTCATAATATTTGAATTAAACAATAGGCTATTTACAAAAATGGCACAAGTAGGGGCTTAAAATATGCTTATTGTTTTTTACCTCTGCCATGGACACTAGAACAATATGTTTCTGCTAGCCCACTACTATCAGAAGGGCAACAGATACTGAGTAGAGGAATCTCAGCTGAAAGATTTTTAGACTGAAGCCAAGGTTCCTAGTTGAGTCTAGCCCAGAGAAGCCCAATTGCAGTTATACAGCAATATGTCAGAATAAACCTGTGTTTTTGCAGGCCTTTGAGACTTTTGTGGCTCCTTAGCATGCAACATTATTCTGGCAATAGCTAACAGATACAAAAGCCAAAACAATGAATTCCTTAACTGGTTATTTTACTTTGTTTTCATGTTCTAAATAATTAATTACTGGTATAACATCAGAGGCACCAAGAAAAGTAAAAGGCTGACATATACTGATCTGTGGTATGCCTTGTTCTAAGAGGTAAGTTTTATTTCTCTGAAACTATTAATACCTTTTCCTACCCATTCTCACTTACCATGCCATACTGCTATCTGTCAGAAAGAGCAACTCAAAATAAGACATATCAAGTTCTTCCTCCACCTCCAACAATCTAAAGTAGAGGCGTAGTGGGAATACATGATCCAAGAGGAATGAATCATAGATTGGGGCGAGTTAATCAGATTGCGTTTTTTAAGAATAGAAAATTTAAAACAAACAAAAACACAGAGAACACTACAAGAACACCATGATGGCACAAGTACAACAAGAAACAATGCAGCTTCCATGACAACACAGACTCCATCTTTAATGGTTTTCTAGAACCCACATGAGATTTGGCTATAGTTCTTTTATGGAATGGCTGCAATGTCAAAATAATCCCTCTTCCTCATTTCACCTTTGCATACTAGTCTTCACCTTTGCAGACATTTCTATTATTTGATACAAAAGACAAACTTTTGACTCATAGCCATGCTATTCTATTTCAATTGGTTATGAGTCTATAACAGGGGTCTCCAATCCCTGGGCACAGACTGGCACAGGTATGTGGCCCGTTAGGAATCAGGCCCATAGCAGGAGGTGCATTGGGGGCCAAGTGAGCATTACTGCCCAAGCTCTGCCTCCTGTCAGATCAGCTGTGGCATTAGATTCCCAAAGAAGCATGGACCCTATTGTGAACTGTGCATGCAAGGGATCTAGGTTGCGCGCTGTGTATGAGAATCTAATTCCTGATGACTTGAGGGGAAACACTTTCATCCCAAAACCACCCTCCCACCCAGTCTGTGGAAAATTTGTCTTTCACGAAACTGGTCCGTGGTGTCAAAAAGTTTGGGAACTGCAGGTCTGTAATATTTATATGTCCTTGTATCTTTTAAACAGCTAACTTAAACTTTAAAATTAGTCTCATCTTAGAGTCTGTGTTCTGTTTTCGCTTCAAAACAATAACAACTTTAATTTCTATGAAACAGCTTTAGCTCATCAATAAACAGAAATGAATAAAATTTTTATGTGATATAAAATGTAAAATTTGTGTTCTAAAAAAATGCAAATTATCAAAATAAATTTTTTGGAAGTGCATTGTTCTTTAATTCTATTTAGAAATCCTATTTTTATAAACTCAGGGCTGGGTGTGGTAGCTCAAATCTATAATCCCCCTACTTTGGGAGGCAGAGGCAGGTGGATCACTTGAGGTCAGGAGTTCATGACCAGCCTGGCCAATGTAATAAAACCTTGTCTCTACTACAAAAACAAAAATTAGCTAGGCGTGCACCTGAAATCTGAGCTACTCAAGAGGCTGAGACAAGAAAATCACTTGAACCTGGGAGGCGGAGGTTGCAGTGAGTCGACATGGCGTCAATGCACTGCGGTCTGGGTGATGGAGTGAGACTCCATCTCAACAACAACAACAAAATCTCAGACGGCCTCCGTCTTTTCTAAGGTTCAAACAGTGAAACATTTAGATCAGTTTCTAATATAATGCCTAGCATACAGAAGGCATTTAATGTATGTTTATTCAATGGTGTAAAAACCAGTTTATTTCACTAGTACATTTTATTGTTACACACACACACTAATGAAAAAATGGGTGAACCACCAACTATTACAGTAACACCGAGTAACAAAAATCCTAAGAATTATACCCTGATAATCATCAGCATTAAAACTAATGAACAGGAGGAAAACATTTTTAATATGAAAAATAAAGAAATAAACAACAAAATAAATTTTCTTTAATAAGATGTTTCAGCATAAAAGGCTATTTGCTTTCTATTTTTATCAAAACCAAAATACCAACATTTTTAGTAGAATAAGAGTATAACAAAAAACTGGATGAAAAGCTGAATACATTTTTTTTAAAATTAACTTTTAAAGGCCAGGCGCGGTTGCTCATGCCTGTAATCCCAGCACTTTGGAAGGCTGAGGTGGAAGGATCACGAGGTCAGGAGATCAAGACCATCCTGGCTAACACGGTGAAACCTTGTCTCTACTAAAAATACAAAAATGTAGCCCGGTGTGCTGGCAGGTGCCTGTAGTACCAGCTGCTTGGGAGGCTGAGGCAGAAGAATCACTTGAACCCAGGAGACAGAGGTTGTGGTAAGCTGAGATTGCACCACTTCACTCCAGCCTGGGCAACAGAGTGAGACGCCACCTTAAAAAAAAAATAACTTTTAAGAAGTCTGAATTACTATGGAAATGCTGGAAGAAAATAATGTGCAAAATCAGATAAAATATTGGTACACTTATGAAAGATTTGAAGTTAGACTCCAGAGTAATGGAAAAGGCCATCAATTATATATCTACATATCTATATACAGATATGTAGATATCTATATATAGATATGTAGATATATAGATATATAAAATTGGGAGGCCAGTGGCTCATGCCTGTAATCCCAGAACTTTGGGAGGCTGAGGGAGGTAGATCACCTGAGGTCAGCAGTTTGAGACCAGCCTGGCCAACATGGTGAAACCCCATCTCTACTACTGAAAATACAAAATATTAGCCAGGTGTGGAAGCGGGCAGCAATAATTCCAACTACTCAGAAGGCTGAGGCAGGAGAATCGCTTGAACCCAGGAAGCAGAAGTTGCAGTGAGCCAAGATCCTGCCATTTTACTCCAGCCTGAACAACGAGGGCAAATCTCCGTCTCAAAAAAAAGAAAGAAAGAAAGAAAGAAAAAAGACGTTTCTAAAATTAATTATTCAAAAATCACAAATTGTCATTCCTTAGTAAATCTTATTTTGTTACTGAGTACTGTTGAATTTACTGATAGAAAAAGAGTATCAAAAAATCCATTAATCAATTCAACAGACATTGATTGATATCTTACTGTAGCTCTGGTCCTTTGTTGTTGCTTAGGATACAAAATTCCCAGGTGTTCACATTTAATGTCTAGTAGAAGCAAGTCACATAAACCAAAGCTACAATACATGTTGCTGTAATTAAAAAATTATGGAGAGCCGAAAGGAAAAGCACAAGTGATAAGACTGGTAATTTAGACTTCATAACAATTTAAACCTTTTTTGCTTTAAAGGACCTTATTAAATGAAAATGAATAACCTCAAAGAATGGGAGAAAATATGTGCAAATCATATATCTGAAAGGGATGTATATCCAAAATACATAAAGAACTCATACAATTAAATAACAACAAATAAGTAACCCAATTTAAAATGGACAAAGAATTTGAATAGACATTTCTCCAAGGAAAATATGAGAATAGTTACAAAGCACATAAAAAGATGTGAAAATCACTAGTCACTTGGTATATAAAAATTAAAAATATAATAAAATATAACACTCATAAAAATGGCTATACTAAAAATGACATAATAACAAGAGTTGGTGAGTATATTAAAAAAATTGACACACTCATGTTTGTGGGAATATAACATGGTGCAGCCACTTTGGAAAATACTTTGGCAGTTCCTCAGCATGTTAAATATAGCTACCACATGACTTCCAATTCCAGTCATAGGAATTCTACCATAGAGAAATGAAACATGTTTTCACAAAACTTGCATACAAATGTTCAAAGTAGCATTATGTATAATATTCAAAAGGTGAAAACAACCCAAATGTCCATCAGCTGATGCATGAATACACAAAATGTGGTATATTCACACAATGGAATCATATTCAGCAGTAAAAAGGAATGAAGTTATATTAGTACAGTTTATAATATCCCCCCTTGCATGCAATGAAATATGTCAGTCTGATAGGACAGTGACTTTTTCATTCTGGTAATTCCAATCATTATATCACATTTTGTAATAAAAAGAATTTTCATGGACTTATTTTGAAGATAATAAAAGGCTTTTTTTTTTTAATTTAAAGAGGTAACTCTTAAGATTGGAAATGAGAAGTTGAACTGATTGAGCTTTCAGCTCCTTCTAAATCTCAGAGTCTAGAATTTCATGATATGGTTTAACATCAGTACTGGAAAACCATGTTTTATTGTACGTCTCTTTACTGTTCTTCACAGATATTTGCATATTGTTACAAATTAAAGGTTTGCAACATCCCTGCATTGAGCAAGTTTCTATCAGCATCATTTTACAAGCAGCTTGTGCTCCCTTTGTGTCTCTGTGTTACATTTTGGTAATTCTTACAATATATCAAACTTTTTCATTATTAAGGTGATCTGTAATCAGTGATCACTGAGGTTACTATTTTCTTGGGGGCATTATAGGCTGCACCCAGGTAAGACAGTGAGCTTGATGGTTAAATACTGTGTGTGGTCTGAGTGCTCCACTGGCCAGCCATTCTTCCATCTCTCACCTCTTCTAGGGCCTCCGTATTCCTGAGAACAACAAGGCCTGATGCACAATAGTGAAATAATCCTTCAATGGCCTCTAAGTGTTCATGTGATAGGAACAGCCACACATCTCTTACTTTAAATAAAAAGCTATAAATAATTAAGCTTAGTGAGGTAGGCACATTGAAAGCAAAGGTAAATCAAAAGCTAGATCTCTTGTGCCAAATACTTAGCCAAGTTGCAAAAGCAAAGGAAAAGATACTGAAGGAAATTAAAAATGCTACTCCAGAGAATACACAAATGATAAGAAAACAAAACAGCCTTGTTGCTGATATGAAGAAAGTCTTACTGGTTGGAAGATCAAATTAACCACAACTTTCCCTTAAACCAAAGCCTAATACAGAGCAAGACCCTAACTCTCTGCAATTCTTTGAAGGCGGAGAGAGTTGAAGAAGCTACAGAAGTAAAGTTGGAAGCTAGCAGGTTCATAAGGTTTAAGGAAATAAGGCATCTTTGTAACATAAAATCACAAAGTGAAGCAGCAAATGCTGATGTACAAGCTGCAACAAGTTATCCAGAAGATCTAGCAAAAATATTTGATAAAGTTGGCTTTGTCAATAAAACAGATTTTCAGTGTAGACAAACAGCCTTCTACTGAAAGAAGATACCATATGAGACATTTACAGCTCTAGAGGAGAAATGGATGCCTGGCTTCAAAACTTCAAAGGACAGGCTGAGTCTCTTGTCAGGGGCTAGTGCAGTCGGTAACTTTAAGCTGAAGCCAGTGATCCTTTGGCAGTCTGAAAATCCTGAAGCCCCTCAGAAGTATGCTATATCTACTCTACCTGCTCTCTACCAACGGAACAATAAAGCATGGATGAGAGCACATGTTTACCGCATGATTTACTGACTGTCTCGAGCCCACTATTGACAGATACTTCAGTAAAAAACATTCTTTTCATAATATTGCTGTTCATTGACAATCTACTTGGTCATCCAAGAGCTCTGAAAAATATGTACAAAGAGATTAATATTTTCATGCCTGGTAACACAGCATCCATTCTGAAGCCAATGGATCAAAAAGTAATCTAATCTTTCAAGTCTTATGTGAAGAAATACTTCTTGTAAGGCTATAGCTGCCATAGATAGTGATTTCTCTGATTGATCTGGGCAATTGAAAACTTGGAAAGAATTCACCATTCTGTATGCCGTTAAAAACATTTGTGATTCATGGGAGGAGGTAAAAATATTAACATCAACAGGAGTTTGGAAGAAGTTGTTTCCAACCTTGATGGAAGACTTTGAGGGATTCAAAACTTCATTGCCGAAAGTAACCACAGATGTGGTAGAGATAGCAAAAAAACTAGAATTTGAAGTAAAGCCAGAAGATGTGGCTGAATTTCCACAATCACAAGATAAAACTAGAACAGATGAGGATTTGCTTCTTACAGATTAGCAAAGAAAGTGGTTTCTTGAGATGGAGCCTATTCCTGGTGAAGATGCTGTGAATACCATGAATACAACAAAATATTTAGAATATTACATCAAGCTATCTGATAAAAGAGTGGCAGTTTTTGAAAGGATTGACTCAAAACTCATTGAGTTTTGAATGACATTCTACTATGTGTAAAATGCTATCAAACAGCATGGAATGTTACACAGAAATCTTTCATGACAATCGGATTCAATCAAAGCAGCAAACTTCATTGTTGCCTTATTTTACAAAATTGCCACAGCCACCACAACCTTCAACTATCACCACCC